>NC_084511.1:22806035-22978535 GCF_024500385.1 Phyllopteryx taeniolatus | reverse complement strand
GTACCACCTACCCCGCAGCGTTCTTGATCGATTTTGCAGCATAATTAAACGTATCATCTGGTCATCTAGGTCCATGTGTTCTTGCCAACACTGTTCCACGGTCGCCATTGTTGTTGCTTTGTTCCTTGTTACGGAAAGGAAAGTAAAAATGGCTACCGGAAATGGCCATAAAATGCAGAGGAAACTCCACCCTGTGGCGCCCTAGCCAATACCAACCGTAGCGACACCCCCGACTTGGAGAAGAACTGCAGGACATTTTCAAAATGGTGCGTGTGAGTTGCGCTCAAGTATAAAGGAAAATTGCACGCGGGATAGCCGCAGTGACATTAGCACGGAGTATAAACAAGCCTTTACTGGCCAAGTTTCTGACATGGCTCACTATGCCACACCCCTTAAAGGTACACATACAGCACTATTGTTGTTGGCGTGCCTTTTGGCTTGTCCCAATGTATAGTAAATTTATAAAATTAAGATTTACATTTTCTTTTATATTTTTGTACACCTTGCTATTTGTCTTTATTATAATTTTTTAGGCAAGCTGGAACATAATGGCATTTCAATTCATTTTAATTGGAACATTTTATTTCATATATGAGTAAACTGAGTTACGAACCTGGTCACAGAACAAATTCAACTTGTAAGTCAAGGCACCATTGTATTAATAATTAAAATTGTAAATATACCACTAACTGCGACCCTAAAATGCCAGAATATAATTCAAAACTCATCTTACAATATAACCCTTTGAAATAAATGGCTTAAAGATGATTTTATTTCCAAAGAAAATGCACTGGAAGTGAAGGTGTATGTTGCCTTTGCAACCTGCAATACGTAGTAATTGTTAAACAATGACGAGGCATCTGTTGTTTGTTAGCTTTTTAAAAACCACTTAGCAGAGCAAAAACATACACGTGGCAAAGACTGTCTGTAACTTCTGCTAACAACCCAGGCTAAACTTGTCTCCTCCCTGGCATACAAAGAGCTGAGAACAGTCAAGATAATACTTCCTCGACACCGATTACGACTTTCCAATTAGCCAGGGTTTTGGCGTTATCTTAGGGCATTACAGAACGAGCACAAAAAACGTGATTAGGTAAATTTGTGAATAATAGGCGGTGGTTCACTGTCGTCACTTAGAGAAATGCTCGACAAGGTCATTAGTGAGGGGGCTGTGCATCCACAGGTTTCACTTCCTGCAAACAGAACACACACTCATATTACAAGTGTATGCCGGACGTGTTGTGTAAGTGGATCAGAAGACGAGCCGCTGTCTCCCCCCCCCCCCCAAAATAAAATGCGCGACTAATGAGGACACGCACCTTCAGAAGAGTCCCAGTTTCTATTAGCTGTCTCTTACGCCTCCCATTGGGCCCACCGCCGCTGCCAAAATGTAAGATACAGTAGCTCTTGTGTGTGAAGTGCTGTAAAGGTCTGAGCGGGAATAAAAGGACCTCATGTTTCTCCTCGCAGCATTTCTGAGGCGTGCTCGTGAATAATTGATGCTGTTTAGATCGCACATAGATGCCAGGCTGCTTGGATACACTGGCTGGACAAAACATTAGGCACACGTGCACGATCGCTACAACTGTGTGAGGGACAAAACTTGAGCGTTGCTAAGGGGTAGAACATTTCTGGTAAATTTCCATGGGAATTTAAAATCATGGGGAATATTCCAGATTGGAAACTTTCCATGGGAATTATGGAAATTAATGCAAAATTGAGGGTAATTTAATGGAACCGTATCATAGTCAAGCATTAATATAATCATTTTGTTTCAAGTAGACATCCATGCAAAACTTACAGCGCTCTCTGCACACATGAACGAGCATTACAACTTAAATGCTCCAATTTGTTTTCCCTTCACTCGAGTGGGGGTGTATCCGAAAGTTCACATACAATATGGTTTGCGCTGATAAGCTCCTCTCAGCGTGTTGCTTGGTCTAGCAAAGTAAAATGACAATAATGTTTAACATTGAAATCAGCATAATTAATAGTTAAACGGCAAATTTAGACACCCAGCTCTGACCTGCACATATCAATCATTAGTTACCTTGACTCTAGATATTAATTCAACTTTAGTTCCTTACGTCCTTAAATTACTCACACTCTATCAAATCAACATTCCCCTTTGAAATTAATTGCCATCCCTGTGGTATAGTTGTAGTGTATTCTGTAAGACACAATAGAAGAAAATGTAAAGAAATAAACTGGTTTTAAAAAGTATAATTACTTTTCGAACTGTACTATTTGTGTGTTGAATATGTGCCTTAACGGTATGTGGTCTAGTAAGTGACATCAGGAACTGGAATCAAGTTGGCTTGGTTTGGTTAGTCTGGTTGGAAGTTGTGGCATTCAACAGATCCTTGTGATTAAGCGTGATACTTGATTGTCATTGGATGGTGACAATATATAAAGAAAATTTAAAAAAATCTACCTTTACAAAAATAACCCGTAATTTTTATTGTCACTGTCAGAGTTTCAATGTTTCTTATTGTGGTCGTAGTTTACAATAGGGCAAAGTCAGGTAACCAAATTTTATGCTTTCCAGTGTTGTCAATTTTGCTCAAAGCGACCTGTCAGCGACTCTGTTGACTGATGTCTTTCGTTTTTCTAATCCGAAAAGGTACTGTACTTGTGCTCATTGCCTCACATCGTATTGGTGAGATGAGGGACTCGAGTCAGTGCGACTTTGACTCTAGTAGGCATAGACTGGTTACCAGTTTCAAGTTACACTGAGGTTTTAAAAAGTCCATAAAAGGCATATGAGTGGGTATTTTCTAAAGCTTGCAATAATTAGATCCAGTAGGTGTCAGTAATGAGCAACATTGTATGTCATCAGCCTCACTTGGTTAAGCTACCCTGTACCGATGGAAATATAAACTACATGGGCCACAGGAACCTTTTGCTACCAGGAACTAGTTCCTGGGCTGGTTGGTGGAAGAGGCGCTATTATGTTGTTTAAAAATAAAATCGATTGTGTTCAAGGAAAAAAAAAGTTATTTTCCCAAACATAATTCAAAACAATACAGCAATTGAGCTGTAATTAGCAATGCAACAAGATTTCCCAAATCACAGTCTGTCAAAATGCTGAGCCTCGTAGTAATGGCCACTTTAACCTGAGCGAAACGCAGCAAGAGTTTGGAAAATCGGATGAGGGTTTTGTGTCGGGAAAAAAATAGCCTTTTTTGGATTTTTGTGTGATATCTTTAGAAAATCTTGTCAAAAAATGCCTTCAAATTAGAGTAAAACAGTATAATGTGATTCTTTCTCAACATATTTCCTCCACCTTTTTGTTTTGTCTGGTACTTGGGGAACCCCTTGCTACTGTAATTGCAATACCGCAATATTTTTGCTCAAGGTTATCATACAATCGGAATCTGACAGAATCCATGCCTAGTGGTAGTGGAAGTACAAAAACTTGAGCTAACTTTAGCTGTTAATTCTGCCTGTGTGTTGGTTGTTTATTCAAAGGCTTAAATATGTTTTCAGCTGCTTCGATACGGTATGTACCTGTTAGTGCGGTTCATCAGTGTTTGGACTGCTCTTTCAGTTTCAGGTTGTGTTGTTATTTTTACTCAAAAGCCAGGCAGGATAGAGGAACATTTGTTTCCATCACTCTTCCTGTTTGTTTTGGGCCAACAAAAGACTACCTATAAAGTGGGTTGAACAGGCGTATCGTGACTTTCCCATTTTATCTCAGTGGATGTTCAAAAGCAGAATGTCAACCCTTTATTTTTTTTCACTTCTCCAAAAGGAATCCTTTTCTTTTTTGACTGACCTGCAGATCTTGTGATGTATCGTACAGAGAGTCTTTATTTTCATGTTGTCATTAGTCGCCGGGTTTGGCAGCCACTCCCCAAACTCCCCCGGGGAGTGTGCGGGCCGATTGCGGCTCACTCTTCTTCCTGCTCCGCTTGACTGTCCACAGATGAATGGCTTTGGAAGGCGGGGAATGCGACGTGGCGTTCAGCCAGCCTTCAGGTTGCTCGTCGCCGTTTAGATGCTTTTTGTCTCGTTCCCCCATGGCCCCTCCTCAATCCTTTCTGGGCTTCGTTCCGTCCACTCTCCTGTGTCTGACAAACAAGTGGACACAGGTGGAAAAAGTCCTAGCATACTGTACTTAAATAGAAGTCCAGATACTTGTTAAAAAAAAGACCCTGATTAAAGTGGAAGTATGAATTCCATTCCTGTTTTTAAGTAAGTACAGGCAGAATGTACAAAAGTAAAAATCTTCTTTTTTTTTTTTTTTTTTTTTTTAAACAGTCAATTACATGTATATACAATGCCTGTTTTGACAATTTGCCACATGGGGAAAACTGCCCGGAAGAGATGGATGAAGTGGCTGGTGAAAGGGAAGTCTGGGCGTCCCTGCTGAAGCTACTGCCCCCGCGACCTGACCTCGGATAAGCGGTAGAAGATGGATGGATGGATGGATGGATGGGAAAACTGCAGACAAAGTAGTTTCTCCCTTTTATTAACTTGCATTGTGCTTTAGGCTTTACACGATCACCGATCCGATCACAACATGGAGCAGTCTATTTAAATGACCTATTCATTTACTGTATATACTTGTGTACGTAATTGCTCCAAAAATATATTTAAAATAAATAATGTATCTTTGTTCATCTATTTATGCCAGTGAGGCATAGTGAGCTTTATCTTTTCAACTCAAACGCGACTGGATACACTCGTTAACGTGGCAACGACAACAAGAGTGGATCGCGCCGACTGTATTATAAGGACAAAATGGGGGAAAACGTGTGTTGGTGGTCACCGCTGCTCAGGAGAGGAAGTTTGTTTAAGGTATGCTCGAGGTATGTTCATGTACTTTTAATACGATACGGCTCGCAAGCAGGCAACAAAACGTTATGTCGCCGCCGCCCTTGAGCACGTCTTCATGCGTGTTCTTTGTCGTTGGTTTTCGCTCCTTCTTCATTGGTTTTCGCCACTTCTTCAGGGTCGGCGGACTGTAGGCATCGAAACTGGGAACCGAAATTTCTAAATTTGAACGATTCCGGGAGAATCTGAACATTGGCCCGGGTTCCAATCCGCTCTCGATTCTCAATGCCCAACCCTAATTTTTCCTCACTATTTCAGCGGGTTAGCCAAAGGAAAAATGCAGTTTCACAGTGTAGGCATAGCTAGCCAGTAGCCAGCTAACTGCATGTCGCAACTGCAACAATAAATACTGATGCCAACGAAGGCGCTCAAGTTCTTATATAGTGGAGGAGAAGTGACTCACGGGGCCCAAGTGCGTCACTGGGGCCCATTTTTTCCCCCCACACCCCCCAGAAAATCAGGAAAAATTCTGAAAAACAGTTTAACACTACATACAGTACAACATAGTTCTCAGTCTTGCATGTTTTCAGCAATTATCTTCAAACATGGATAATGTATTTCAAAACAAATCTCTGAATTCACTTTGTACTCCACTGCTTCCCCCAATCTGTATCGAACGTGTTGCCTGGGCTCTGGAAGTCAGCTGGTGTCGAGTTACTGCTTCTTGGTGCCTCCTGTCACTCAGACCAGGGTGGAGATGGCAACAGCCCCCCACAGAGGTTTGCCTTTTATCCCCCTGTAGGTTTCGGCAGGGGGGGAGGACAAAGGTTCAGTGACCTCCATTTTGTTTATGCACCTGCTCAGAGTCTAACTCCTGTGAGGTCATCCTCAGAGGCGTGGATGTTTGCTTTTTCGAGGCTACCTGTCTGCTTGTTGGCCCCACACTGAACTTTGAGCTCTCCAGGAAGTGTTGGCGGTTGTTTATGATTACATTGATAGTTGGTAGTCAACTCCTACAAGGCGTGCCGTATACAACGGCAATTTAAAACAAAGTTGAAGCATGCCATAAGTCTACTAACCTATGCTAATGCAGCCGTTAAGTCCTAATTACAGTAAATATTAGTATGAAAAATGTGTTTATGAAAAATGCCTAACTACTGTAAGTCTAAAACAATCCATTGACAAAATATAAGTATGTAAAAGAATGACAGTAATTGAGCGTGACGCTTTGTGTTGCGTGACCACGTATTCACATGCTGGCCAGCAAACTAGTTCATTGTTCGTAACCTCAAAATGTTATAATTGCAGTAAATATTTCGTGAATCTAATAGCATATGTTTTCGGAAACCAAGAAGACCAAGAAGGCGGCACGGTGGATGACTGGTTAGAGCGTCAGCCTCACAGTTCTCAGGACCCGGGTTCAATCCCTGGCCCCGCCTGTGTGGAGTTTGCATGTTCTCCCCGTGCCTGCGTGGGTTTTCTCCGGGCACTCCGGTTTCCTCCCACATCCCAAAAACATGCATTAATTGGAGACTCTAAATTGCCCGTAGGCATGATTGTGAGTGCGAATGGTTGTTTGTTTCGATGTGCCCTGCGATTGGCTGGCAACCATTTCAGGGTGTACCCCGCCTCCTGCCCGATGACAGCTGGGATAGGCTACAGCACGCCCGCGACCCTAGTGAGGAGAAGCGGCTCAGAAAATGGATGGATGGATGGATGAAGAAGACCAAGAAGTTGCTCGGCGAACTCGTTGATTGCTCACCGTTTTTAACCTTGAAATGTCATAATTACATTCAATATTTTATTAGCCTAATAGCATAATTGATAGTTATTTTTTAATGTTTTGCTGCATGCTTTGAATGAGATCAAAAGTGGCTAAATCAGGTGGAAAAAGGAATTTGTACCCATGGCTGCCGCAGTCTAGCACTAACCTACACTGTCATAATTTCAGTAAATGTTTGTATCAGTAACATTTTAACTAGTAAAGCACTAAATGTTAAGTAGCAGAACTTTGACACTAGTAGTGAGTGACATCCAATGAGAACGTAGTTAATGAGTCGGCTCAGGGGGCTCCATTCATCAACAACCGCAATTGGATTTGTGCTCTTGTGACAAATGACCACGCATTCAATATTGTCGGTGGTCTTCCTGCCTCCCCCACCCTTTTTTTAATCTTTTTTTTCTCCATTGAACCATGCTGAAGAGCCTGTATTGAACTTCATTAATTTGTGTAATTAATTACCTGTTATGGGACATCGCCGCTTACTTTAGCCAGATCTGTGATAAACCATCTGTTCTGAGGGTCATTAATCAATGCAGGGATTCATTCAACTTTCCGTTTTTCATTTTATGCTCAGTTCTGAAAGGCATTTTCCATTAAATCAAAAAAAAAACCACTGCATTTATGACCCCTTAAAATAAAATATGATAATCAAAACCGCTTTTTTTTGTGAATGGTATCCATCCATTTTCTATAGTAGTTGTCCTCATTTGAGTATGTGGGGGAAAAGAGAACCTATCCCAGCTGACTTTGGGAGCGAGGCGGGATAAACCCTGGACTGGTCACTGGTATATTGCAGGGCACAAGAAGACAAAAAAAAAAAGTTTTCCATAGCATTTGTCTTCATTAGAGACATTAAAAAAAAAAAAAAACATTTTTGATCTCACTTTTCCTCAGTAGGCTGACAAGGTGTGTGCGTGTGTGTATATTTTACGTATATTACATTCACCAGATTGTTATCCTAAAAAATGGAGAACATGACATCATGGTTGAGGAGCTTCTTTCGGGAGAGTTTTGGCTGACATCAGTTTTTTCTTCTTCAGAGTACAGCCGCTTTGAGTCCAAGATCCACGACCTGAGGGAGCAGATGATGAACAGCAGCATGAGCTCAGGATCCGGTTCCCTGCGCACCAGTGAGAAACGCTCCATCTATGTCAGGTAAAGCTGGAGGCTCCACTTACAAGCTCAGCTTAATACAAAATAACACATACACACACAACTTGCATAATGAACCTCACGTGGCCTGTTGAGAACCTGTGAGAAAAAGAAACTCTACATACTGTCAAAAGCAGACACTGTTGCCTGGCAAAGGTTTTATGGTTAAGCCTCTTGGTTCATGCTGGCCTGCAAATAGTCAACCATCAAGTGCAAACTATGAAATGTGAGTGATGCCTGGAGCTCCAAAAATATTTTCCATTCATGTCGGGGTATGGCTGTCAATGAACACAGTCGCTACATCACAGGTTCTCAAATTTAGGGTCCGCAAGCTTTACCTTTGGGTCTGCAAAATAAATGTTTAATTGCATTCATAAAAACAGAAAAAAGTGTATACCTACTCTACTTATGGGGACCTGCATGCCAATAAAACAAACATAATCAACCAATTCTCCTTATTTTAGCTTTGAACCAATTCAAAGCTCTGATATGATTGACATCACATAAATGTCCAAACATTCCTGCACGTGTGTGTGTGTGTATATATTTATATAAATTATTATTTTTTTTGTCACAGGAATAAAGTACAGTTGAGCCTCAGTGTAACGGACTAATAGGAGCAGTGGGTTGTCTGTTACATTGAAGCACTTTATTTTTGTGGCCATATGCACCCATATTACTGTACATCACAAAATAATTGTTTTGTAATTTTTGATGGCCTAAAACACCCATAACAGTACATAGTTATTGTAAATAAAGCTTAAATATTTGAAAAGGTTTAAATTTTATCCAGCCATACCATGCTGGTGTGCTTGATGGTGACAATTGTTGACATAGTCAGTCATCATAGACGAATCGAGGTCTCTTTCATTTGAGGTGCATGGAAATGGTGTGCTTTCTAGTTCCAAATCTGTTGCTAGAGACGAACGGCTCAACAAAAAACAAACTAACAAAAACTGTTAATGTACCATACAAACCCGTGTTTGAGACTCCATAGAGTATGACAGAGTTAAACCCGCTGCCATGCCTCTCAACAACATAGTTCCCATATAGGCATGGGAGGCAATTCTTATGGCTTGATCTCGTCGTATTGTACACAGCGGCCAATTCTGGAACTAACAGACTTTGACAACGGCGGTTTAAGTGACAACATTGTTCAGTCCTGACAATCCGTTTTATCTTATACCCGTTATATTGGGGTCGGTTTTATTGAGGTTCCATTTTAATATCTTTTTTCTAGGCTAGAGTGAAAAATTTTTTTGAGAACAAAGCAGTCTCTTTCAGAATAAAAAGCATAAGAGTACCTACATACTTTTATTTTGAAATTCACTTTTTTGTTCCCTCATTAACGCTGACTTTAATATGACTTTATTATGAAAAATACTCTGAGTCTTTGTTCTTGTAAATACAACTTTATTCTCATAAGGCCGGTTGCACACCGAGTAATACAGCCAAGCACAACTGAACTGGACAATTGCGGAAAAAAATAGTCGGCAGCTGACACCTGCACACTAGGTGACCTAACTGCAACCCCTGGTTTTCTTATTGGGAAGCATTTTGGATCGCCACACATACTGCTGCTTTTATTTAGTTTTTTTGTTTTTTTAATTGAACCACAAACGACATGCCGTGATTATTAAGGAAGAAGCAGATTTCCCTGGCCGCTCTAGCTCCAGTATATTATATTACAAAGAGAGGAAACGGTTAACGTTAATGAGAGTGTGGATATTTGAGAGAGACTCAGCGTTTCGCTTTTTAGCCACAGGTACATATGAAATTGCAAATATACAACATTTTATTGTAAAACAAACAAACATTTTATATATACTCTACTGTATTGGTTTGGCTTAGCGGGGGCCAGCTGGAGTTTGCTTCATACCCGAAAACATTACGACTTCTTTGGCGAAAAAATAGGCAACATTTAATTCCTACACCATTTAGTTTTTCATAGTTAAGTTTACCTGCCATTTGATTATGAAGGCTCAAAGGCCATTACAAAAAGGACACAGACCTTGTGCAAGGTTACCCACAAAGTTTGACACACCCTGCTCTACATACACATAGTACTTTAACATAACCACCGGCACTAAAGGTTACACTAAGCAAACTGAAACCCTGCAACGCCACAAACCCTCACCTCCCAGTTAAAAATAATCGCTTCAAGAGCGACTGAGCTGTTGCATGTTTTAGGAACAACACCTCTCCATTGAGAACATTCCACAAGAGTGTGCTGGAAAGCCAGTCCAAGCTTGTGTCAGGCTCTTCCACAATGCATGCATGTGGATTATAGTTGTAGTGAAAAGAGGCTCCATCGTCCATGACTTGAGGCCATTCAGCCACATGCATTCTTCAGTTCACAAACCAAAACTTTCAAAGCTAAATTTAAGATGCATTAATCTAGTTTTTATGAGTTAATTTAACCGTTTTTGATATTTCTTTACTGTGTTAGGTTAGGGGTAAGTAAAAGTATTGATTCATCAATGCATTGTAATACTTGCCCCTATGATTCAATATCGATTCAGCAAATCCTCTGAATTGATTCTCCTCCTGGCCAGTGGGAGGCACCTTTCGTGTGATTCACCTTGTATGGATGGAAGCCGCACTCTATCACACAATAATAAAATGGCAACTAAAGCAAGCAGCTGCACGGCAGCGAGTATCGAGTGACCATTTTTAAATCTGATATTTGGGGTCATTTTGGATTCCCTTTAAATCTGGAACACGGAAATGGACAAAAGACGCTCGAACCACCACATGCAATACCAACACGAAATCATTTGATGTCTGCACCCCGAAGCTTTACACAGTTAAGGCAGTGTGTTTTGAGTCAGAAGTCCAGAAGAAAGAGTGGCTCTTTGGTGGTGGTTGGACTTGCAGAGTGACTGACCCATACATATGTAACTATCACTTTTCATTTCATTTCATTTCAAGTCAGACTTATTGTCAAATGTTCTGCAGACTAGAGAGCCCTGCAACGGAAGCCAGACAGGGAGCAATATAGCAAACTATATTGATACAGGCAATAAGTGAATAAATTGGGTTTGACGAAGAAAGTACCGGCAATTGTCACAATGCTGAAAACATGGTACTTAATTTCACTGGACAAAAAATATACACAGCATAACTTTAAAAAACGGAATTAATCCATCAAATGTAATATTTTAGCTTGGATTAAAAGTAAAATTATTCCTTTAGTGTATCCTGAAAGTTTAACCTAAAAGTTTTGTTTGAATGTTGGAACAAACATTACCAGTGTTAGCCAAAATGTTAGCTCTCTTGCTAACTTAGCTTCGTTAAGTTTAAAAGCACCACAGCAATTTTCAGTGCTCATACACATTCACACACACATACAAGCTTCAGGAAAGGCACAAGCTTTTACCCTTATTTCAAAATTTTTTATGGCGTCTTTCTGGTTTATCTGAAAGAAATATAAACATTTAAGCAGTAGCTCCTCCCGCCCCCAGTAGGCTAGAGTCTACTTGGCCTGCACTCTCAGGACAATAATGCATCGGATTTGAGGGATGAATATCACGTCCAGTGAGGGACAGCTGCGTTTAAAAATGAATTACTTTAAACTAGCCGTAATGTCACTTAAATGCAAAGTTTTTCTTATCAATGTCGTTGTTCCTTCCGTCCAAATCCACAATGCATGCGCAAATCTCATTATATTATATTAAATCCTTTGGTCAAAATTATATATTTCAGTTTGGTCGCAAGTTGTACATTTAAATTACAGTAAAATAAAAATGTAAAACATTTGAATCACAAACATAAATAATTTGAATTGAATAAATAAATCTGACAGCTTTGTATTTTTTCAGTGTCGGTGCTACTTAAAAACACTGCAAATAATAATATTAGCCCCAACACCAATAAGTAAGGTCTGTTTTCATTTCAAAACAATGTTGTGTAAATGGCCCCTTACATTCAAAGTCCTTATTTAATGCTCAAAATGTGTCTCACCTGCACCCTTACAAACCCAACTAGAGTATGACAGCATTGTAGACTGACAGTGGTTGTTGTCATAATACAAGCCCTTCAACCAACCCCAAACATGTTTGTGGAAGCATTGAGTCATGCTGGACATCAAGGTGATCAAAGTGAAAGCCCTCTGTGATGCAACCCCACTACGCCCAGGTTATTTGAGTCCCTCCTGCCCTGAACTCTGCCCCACCACGAACACGGCTAGATTGAGTCGGTCCAGTCTTTGTATACGGGCTCGTATGAGAGACAAGTAGGGCCTAGCCTGTTCCTGTGTGGCTGACTAAGACCGCAGCAATGTTGTCAAAGCCGTCTCGCTATCCAGCTGATGCATGTCCTCCCAGCCCAGCCTCAGGAATGTGGAGGCGTTAAGCCTGCAAGGTGAGCTTTGAAGTGGGGAAAACTCAACCAAACAGTCTGCAAACCAGCAACACGCGTCTTTATCACTGTTAAAGTGGCTTGGGGTCTGATAGTGTCTCTTCAGTTGTCCCGTCACAGTTTGTGGTATTCTCAAGAAGCAGTCTTGTATTTTTCTTTACTCGCTTTTAGGGGTGGAACGGTTTATGAAAACCGTCCAAACCCTTCGTGTGTCCCGTTGTGAATTTTGTGAACTATTCCATCCCCACTCGCATTATTTTGTAGTTAACACACAGAGGTAACATGGCATCATATGCATATATCCACCAGACTCTACATTCTTCTTCAGCTCTTACTTCTTTGTCTCCTATTTACTGTATGTGCTCCTTTTACATAGTGGCTCTAGTGTTCTGACTGAGACACCACATAACTGAAATGCCGTGTGCTACAGAATACATTTAAGTATAATGTGTGTCAAGACTGTTAGAAAAATGTAATTATGTATGATGTTAAAATGTCTGCAATGACATTTCACTTTAAAAGCTTCTATTTGAGGGAAGCTTGTGCTGTATTCAAGAAAAGTTTGTTTCTTTGAACAATATTTGATTAAAATGAAACATTTTCATCACAATTGCAATACATTGTCAAGTATCAGCAAGTACTCGTATGTAAGTATTAGTACTCGTACTCTGTCTGAAAAAAAGTGGTAGTGCAGCATCCACAGTTTTAAATGTTTGTTATCAAATGTTCTGTATAAATACATTTGGATTCGAAAGTCTTGTAGGTCAAGTTGAGCAGAAACCTGTTAAACGGGTATGAATAGTGCAGTCTTGTGACATGACACGTTTAGAGTAGCTATAATGGGAGTGTAGCATTGTTAGGTGCGTGTGCTTTACAAAAGGGTTCTGATGTATTTTTCCACCTGCTGATTACATCCCTCACTGGCCTTATTTATTGTGGTGGGGGCGGGGGGGTTAAAAAGTGACCATCCAACAAATAAGCAATCGTGATGAGAAATCAGTCCAACAATTACAACCTCCTTTAAAGTTATAGATACACGATTTGCCAATCCAGGTCCAAAACACAAAAAATTAAAGATCCTTTTTTTCTTTGTAGAGCTTTGTTCGACTATGACCGGACGAGGGACAGCTGCCTGCCCAGCCAAGGGCTAAGCTTCTCCTACGGCGACATCCTCCATGTCATCAATGCTTCTGATGACGAGTGGTGGCAGGCCAGACTGGTGACGCCACACGGGGAGAGCGAGCAGATCGGGGTCATTCCCAGCAAGAAAAGGTATATTTGCTCTTTGTTTGTAAAGGAAATGATTAAAAGAAGAATTAAAAAATGAAGATATGAAAATCCACTTAACAAAAAGCAGAATAAATGAAAAGAGTAAAAATAACAAAAAGTTAAAATCACAAAAAGGAGAAAGATGGTGA
The DNA here is from genome assembly GCF_024500385.1 of Phyllopteryx taeniolatus. NCBI lineage: Eukaryota > Metazoa > Chordata > Actinopteri > Syngnathiformes > Syngnathidae > Phyllopteryx > Phyllopteryx taeniolatus. The sequence continues at coordinate 22,965,044 of NC_084511.1, read as the reverse complement.
CAAGAAATATCTACAAATGTTCCACGGAAGTTGGGACGTTGTGTAAAACAAATAAAAACATAATACAATGATTTGCAAATCAATTTAAACCTACATTCAATTGAATACACTACAAAGAAAATATATTTAATGTTCCAACTGATGTTTTTTAAAAAAATTTATATTTATTTTTTTATTTTTTTTTTGCAAATATTCTCATTTTGATTTTGTTACATTCTAAAATTTCACCCAAAAAACAAATATCCCTAGCTTTTTGTGATTTGTGTAGTTAGCCTCAAGACCATTCAGAGCTTCATAGACAAAGATTTTAAAATCAATTTGTTTCACAGGAAGCCAGTGGAAAAAAAGTGCGGGGGGCCAATTTGATGTGATTCAGTATCGTTCTAGACCAGTTCCAGCTGTCAGATCAATTCCCCCCCCCCTTCTTTCTCTCTCCGCCAGACTCATATAAATCCTGTTACAATAGTAACATAACGTGTGAACCATCTTTTCTGTGTCGTGTTTGAACAGAAAATCTTTTATAGATGATTGATTTTATAATGTTCTTCAGGTGGTAATAAGACTTAGTCCCGCTTTATACTCTTAATACCGCATGACAGCAACACTTTTTCTTTAACTTATTCTTCCTAGAGTGGAGAAGAAGGAGCGGGCCAGGTTAAAAACAGTCAAGTTCCACGCCCGGACTGGCATGATTGAGTCGAACAGGGTAAGTCGAGTAAGAAGCTGTGTAGGAACGCTACCAAACCCAACACAAGGAGCCTTCATGTTATCACAATACTGCGACACACGAGTCACACTGTAGTGCATATGTTAATACTGTACTTTCCAAATAATGGAGGGGCCATTAGTCGAGTTGATGCTGTGTCCGAACTAGTTGCTGGGTCTTTCGTTCACTTGAACTAATTAACGGCACAGGAAAAAAAGAACATTCGGAACCGCCTCAGTTTATACACTACTGTACAAACACACATTAGTTGGCAGCAGAAAACTGCACAAACACGTGTAAACAGTCTCCTGAAAGGGGAATCAAACCATTCCCTGATGACCTGACATTATAACCAAATAACAAATGTGTATGCCCCCATTAAAAGCCATTTGAGAATTTATTTGATATCCAGCTTGAACTCCATGTACTCTTACGCTGTTTGTCCTCACTAGTCAGACAATAGTGCACCAGTACGACAACAGTGCCTTACTAGTTACCACCCAAAATTCATCAAAACTGCTTTCCATGAAACCGTCTGAGTACTTAATCAATATCCTTGATATCCCACTTAAGGTCAATGCTTTTTGTCATCACTAGTAAGATATTTCAGTGCACTAGTAGAATAACAGTGTCTTACAAGTAATGTTTTTTCCACTAGTAGTGCCATAATAAAATAAATTATCGAATGGCTTCAAATGAAACTGTTAGAGCATTTATTCAATATCTATTGGATATTGATGTCCATCTGAAAAGCCATGTTCTTGTACACTCTTTGTCCACACCAGTAGGGACAACTTTGGCATACTAGTAGGACAACTACATGTTACCATTGAGGCAAAACTGTTCACTAGTTTACAACTGCATGCTACTAGTGCTATTCATGAAATGATAAAATTCTACTAGTTAACATTTAGGACTTCACTAGTATTGCTATTAGCATGCAGGTGTCAACTAGTGTACAGTTTTTTATCGCTATATAACATGTAGCTTATTCAAATAACCTCTACAAAGGACACTTCTAGTGCGTGACACATGCCTACTAGTTGGGCCAGGCAGTTTAACTAGTGCATCGCGGTTTAGTCGTAAGGTTTAAATGCAAAGTAGTAGGCTGAAAGTGGCACTAGTAGTGGATTAAAACTTTACTAATGAGGCAGTCGTTCTACTAGTGCACTGAATTGTCTTGCTAGTGAGGACAAAGAGTGCACTAGTAAGTGAACCTTTAGTTGGATATCAAGGATATGAATAAATGCTCAAATGGCAAAAACTATGCACTAGTTGATAACTGTGTGCTACTAGTACTACGAGTGAAATTATCCTATTCTACTAATTCTCTAATTTCTACTAGTTAACATGTAGCAATTCACTAGTAGTACTAATAGCATGCAGATGTTTACTAGTTGGGCCTAGTAGTAGTTTCCCAGTAAAGGTTAATTGCATACTAGTTTTGTTCTATCTTATGTACAGTAGTTTGTTACAGCTGTGGCTGATGTCTTTTTAATTTATTTTTTTATTTTTTTTATTTGCTTTACAAATAAAGTTGAGTTGAGCACTAGGCTAAAATTGGCTGTAGTAAAAAAAAAAAAAAAAAAAAACCCTACATGTAAAACTTGTTCTACTAGTGTGCCCTATTATTCTAATAGTATGCCAAAGAGTATACTAGTACTTGAACCATAAGCTGTATATCCTATAAACGTTCTCTGTCCAAATTTAAATTGAATATTTTTTCACAGAGCGAAACTATTGGTCTGTCCCCACTTGTTTATTTATTTTATTTTATTTTTACAAATTGTTGACCAATGTAAAGAATAGCTAACGTAATAAATAGTGATGCACCAAAATGCAAGTTCTTGGCTGAAACCGAAAATGGGGGAAACCGGTGCCGAAAAACAAAATGCAGGAGAAAAAAAATATGCCAATGATTAGTTAAATTGCAATTATGGCTGTGACTGTGTACTAACCTCACTAAAAGCAAGGCATTGCAGTTGCATAAATTAATATTAACCCTTCAAAGAATAAATCTATTACAAAATGAAAATACTCATTTCGTACTGTCATATCAACAATGCACAGATATGGGTGGGCGATAGGGGAAATAATCGTATAACTGTTTTTTTTCCATATCAGTCTATCGATATACTGTATATCACGATAAACAAATCACAAATTTTTTTTTATCTTAAATGTTCCCTGTTACTCTAAACCTTTAGATTTAAATATGTTCTGTCAAAAGTTGAACATGAATTGGAACATTAAAATTGTGTAAGACAAAATGTATATATTCATAAACGTATAATCTGACCATACAAAAGTTTTCAAGTTTTCCAATTCCAATTTATGCTCAGGGAGTTGATAACAAGGGTGCCTTAATTTAATAATTCACTTGAATTCCTTATTTTCATTCGTGCTTATTGGTAACATCTCTTTTGCGATCCAATTTGTTTGTTGTTTTCAGACCGGGGTGCACGCTACTGTTGTTTTTCTTTTTTTTAAGACTTAACAAAACTAAAATAACTCCACACTGCTGAACTTTTCGGCCCTTTCTTGTCAACTATGGCTACGTTCACACTGCAGGGCATGATGTCCAGTTCAGATTTTTTTGTTAAATCCAATCTTTTTATCTAGTCGTTCACGTTACTAAAACAAATGTGACTTCTACTATGGACGGAATGAGTCCGTGATGTCACACACTTGCGCACAAAACAGGACGTCACGTTACGGATGTGCACAAACACGAGGCGCCGTGTTTATGGAAGTAAATATGGCCCCTCGCCTAGGTCTCGTCATGAGGCATTTGCGGTAGTTTCAAGGATTTTGTGCAACAGAGCCAACATATTATTAGTTTGAAGCAACTTCTTTTCGTCACTGTTTTCTGCTCCTTCGTCTGCTGTTGCTTTTATGGCATGTTTATTTTGTCGAACAATTGTGACGTTTGTCACATTTTGATGACTTTAAGGTTCGATGAGTGTGACTTGCCACTGCTAATGTGCTGTGTGCGTCAACCTAACTTTGCATAGTTATATTGGTTCAGCGTGGAGCAGCTCACATTATTATTGGCTATTTGTATTGTCTGTCTGAACATGAACGGACCGTCGTAGCCATAGCTGCTAAACAGCGAGACAGAGATGCCCACGGAACACACCACCTTGTCGTTGGTGGCCACTCCGTGCTTTATCCAGTGAAGCATGCCATGGCTGCGGTTTTTGCCTGCGTCGTTACAACTTAGTGATTCGGCCGAGAACCAATATGTACTTTTGGCCCTATTTCGGCCAAAATATTGGTGCATCACTAATAATAAATGATGAAACGATTTTTCTATTACACCCCCGGCCACCATATGAGGAAATGGGTTAGATAAAATGTCTATTGTAATGACCAGCGATGTATTGAACTTTTGTGTATTTTCTAAACAGAAGCTGCCTGTGTCTGTACATGAATACGCTTTTCATTTCCACCCGTTACCTTGTCATTTTCATTATTATGATTTGATGTTTGCCAGACATTCCATTTTATTGTTTTGCATGCGTGTTGAGTACCGTCATTGAAATCCATTCTGTTTTTTTGTGTTTGCCCTCTCATCTCCCCCTCCCCGCCTCCCTTCCTCCCCCCACGCCTCCCTCGCCGACAAAGCAGCCAGTCAAAGTAAAGCGCAAAAAAAGCTTCAACCTGTCGCGAAAGTTCCCGTTTTACAAGAGCAAGGAGAATATTGTGCAGGAGTTGGTGGAGTCTGAACGTGAGTACTAGCTCTGTGAAGCAAACAAGGGGCGGGAGGGGGAAAGGGGTAAGGTCATGTTGCTTTCATCCTTTCTTTTCCTCTTTTCACGCTTAAGTTCTGTCTCTTCATCCTTCCTTCCTCCCTTCCACTCACCTCCACGGACACTATGCTCTCATCCCTCTCTCTCACAGAGGTGGACCGCATGGCAGAGGTGGCACAATTTTAGGACTGGGGACTTGCTTGGCTAAAACTTTGGAAAGACTCGACTTGACTTTCTTGAATTACATGACCTGACAAGTTTTGCCTGTTTACATTTGGAAAATCTGCAGTTTTCAAGAAGTAAGGATCATGGAGAGAGCTCTGAAGATTATTACATCTGGATTTCAGTATTATGTTTGCTAAAATTATGGGAAACAAAAATGGCAACATGCAAGGTTTTTAACTGATGAATAAGAGGCAACTAAGGGGAAAATTATATCACATTCCCTCAGCTGTATCATGTCAACATTTTGCACACTGATCCCATGCACCTTATTTTGGAGCGTCAGACCAGACGGAAATCATGGCCTCCTTTATTTCTGTACCTTTTAAAATAAAAAAAGAAATAAAGACTTGTACACATACAGTACTATGTTTAATATTTTTCGTAATTTGGCATGTCTGCTTTGCCTTGTTTGCTTTATTGTGGATAATACCGGAAAAGGGAATTTTCCTTGTGGATAAATTAAGTATTTATCTTATGTCGGTTATGCGTTTAATTGAGAAGACAAAATAATAGACAATACGGAGATTCTGTGAGTGGGAATGTTGTGGGCGTCAGGCAGGAAGTTTTTATTTCACAAATCGATACTATTGGTCAGTGCTCGTCTGTTATTTTTATAAATATTGAACCAGTCATTGTCAATCAATTGTTGAAACTAGCTTGAACTTTAAAGTGGCTTTTAATTTACCTTAAGCAGCCCCTCCTTACATTTATTTTTGTACTGTACATTTTTACTGTGCTTGTAGTACTTTTAAAGGGGACATATTTTGCCAAACCAACTTTCTCCAGCATTTGGGATGTAATATTGTCTCTATCGTGCCTCAAATATGAATTAAAATCGTCTGAATTCCAGAGTTAGACATTTTTGTGCCGAGAGGCCTGAAATCAGGTCATTCGAATTTCTCGATATTATCTATGTCACTAGCGAAGATCTCCGCCTTCCCTTTACGCTCCTGAGCCAGCGCTGTAAATATAACACGTGCTCACACAAGTGGGTCTGCTACACGGAGGCAAACAATCAGAGTAAAGGGGCGGTTTTTGCCAAATAATGACAAATTGGCTACAAAGCTGGGTCAAACAGAACTAACTGTCAGAGGAACCGTTTCTGAACACTAGTATGACAAAACCAAGGTGTTTTTTTTAAATGAAATTGACACTAAGTCCATGTTAGAGAGTCACTCTATAGAGGTCTAAATAGCCAAAATAAAAACCTTTAAGATTGTACGGATTGAAAATTGTTAGAAATAAAATGTTTCTATTACTATTATTATTGCTACTGGTAGTAGTAGTAGTAGTAACAATACAATGCTCAATGACGAAAAAAGTGATTTTTAATTTTTTTTTTTTTTACCAAACAGTGATATTTTAGTATAGCTAACTAAGGCAAGTCCAGATACTCAGTGCAAAGGGGCTAATGTGTGAATTAAACGAAGTGTGTCAAAAAAAGTTCCAAGAACAAAACATGAATGACGACCTTAGCTAGGTTCGGTCATTCTGATTGAAGATCTCTGGTCTGCTGTTTACACGTGATGTGATTTATTCCGATCAGGTGTATACATGTGCATAAAATGTGGATAAAATTAGAAATGAGCTCATCAGAGGGACAGCCGAGGTTCGATGTTTTGGAGACAAAGTTAAAGAGAGCAGACTTCAATGGTTTGGATACGTCCAGAGGAGAAATAGTGAGTATATTGGTAGAAGGATGATTAAGATGGAGCTGCCAGGCAATAGAGCTAGAGGAAGACCAAAGAGAAGGTTGATGGATGTCGTGAGGGAAGACATGATGGCAGTTGGTGTTCGGGAGGAGGATGCAGGAGATAGGCTTACATGGAAAAGGATGACTCGCTGTGGCGACCCCTAACGGGACAAGCCGAAAGGAAAAGAAGTATACATGTGCACTCCGTTTAATCAGAACAGCCATGTGACATGCGCACATCGACATAAACGTCACGTAATTCATGAAGATGGAGGTCCGTCTATTTAGAGGAGTAGTTGCAATTGTTTTTACACTTTTATTAAAACAATAACTTGATTAAAAACAAGTTACAATTAGTTAAAACAGCTGTCAAATGTTACGGAACATCCATATTTTGTTATGGAAAATCCAGCGTCCGAATTACCGGCCAGTACGGCACTTTGTCCAGGCACCGTGATGAAAAGAGATGCTTGGGGGTATGTTCTTTTATTAGGGTTAATTTTGAACATGGCATGCCGAAATCTCATATACTTTGATTCAGGCTGCAACTGCATCCGCCATTACAAGGTTGATGCAGTAAAAACATTCAAATAACAAATATTGACGCCATTATTATTATTATTAACTATTATTAATTATTAACTATTACAATTATGGACTCATGATTATGTTGTGCAATTGAACAGGATGCAGAATTATTTTCATCCTATTACATAATATACTGCAATAACTGCCCTGCAGTAATGTTCTTGACAAAATTTTGAAAAGATGGAAATTCAGACAAATTTGGACAAATTGTTCTGGAAGTGAATTTATATAGGTTGGCAGCTCTGTTAAAAACAAGATCTTCATCGCATACGAGCTCCGGCGGGTTGTAAGCCACCATATTTACGTGCATAAACAATGTCATCACCGCACATTTACGTCAAGATGGAGCATGCACAGACAGAGCGTAGCCTGGCACTATTCCAATTCATGGTTTATGTGACAATTTACTTGTGATCGATTTGGCAAAAGGAATATTTCATCCCTGTGAAACCGATTCTAAATCAATTATAATTGGAATAAAAAGCTCAATGTAAACCCCAATGTAAAATCTTGGAAAAGAGGGGAACAAAAATGACACGGAGCCTGGTTGGGTGATTAGGGAGGTTGCTCCAGCACGCCAATGTTCTCTTTGACCAGGAACTGTCAGATGTTCAGGGCCTCATTGTGAGCAGGCGTGTTGTCATGGTGAATCAGCTACGGGTTGCCCTGCCACAACTGTCGCCTCTTCCCCTGCATCAAACCAAGCAAAGACCGCAGGACACCAGTCCCTGAACTTCTCTAACACACCACCTATCTTGTGACTGAGCAAGACTGTTTGACTTATGATTTGCATAACCCAAGTAATGACTTGGGTTATGCAAGTCATTACTTGGGTTAAAATTTGGTGGGGACTCGACTTGATTTTTGCCACAGTAACTTCTAATTCAGCGGTTAAGACTTGAGACTTACTTTCTCCCATCTCTGCCATATGTGACCGCCTCTCTGGTGTCCTCCAAGAGGAGTGGGTGGCTGTGTGCGTGTGTGTGTGTGTGTGTGTGTATGTATGCATGCGTGGTTGTCAGCCACACTAACTAACACACAGCAGGCTTTCTAACACTGTGCTGCTATACAACTTGAACCACAACAGGAATGTCACGAGGCAGTGATGTATAGTACACTGAACTTTGTGAATTTCCCCCCACCCCCCTTATAAAAAAGATGACTCTTCCAACGCACACAGAGCACTCCTCTTCCTCTCTGCCCCGACTATCACTAACCTCTTCTTCTTCCTGTCTGCTCTCTTCTCTTCTGTTTTTGTTCTCTGCTCTCACCTGTCGGGACACCTAGGACTTCCCAGGGTTAAGCGATGACTTTTATGGATCAAAGAGTTTGAGTAAGTGTTGTGGTTGTCCCTGAGCGCTGGCTGAGGGGAAAAGTGCTGTGTCATGACGACACACAAAAGCGTCAGTGTACATGCACTTTAAATACAGATTTAAACATTTTCGGCTAAATGGACAAAAGTATTGGGACACCGTGCCCGAGGAGCCTATGAGTTGGACTATATTCTCTTATAGAGTTGGATCAGTCTTAGTCCAGTTTTTTTTCAATCATTGAAATAATGATCTGGTCTCAGTTTATTTACAAATTTACTAAGTGTAAAATGTGGGCCTGTTTAGTTGAACACAAAACTTTCCTTTTGTTGTATGAAACGCAACCGGTTGATACACAGATTCATTGTACCTTCTGCCATCTAGTGGAAGAGCTTTTAAATCTTCTGCCTGTCAATGTACGTCACTGGAATAGATAGATGAAAAACAAGGAGAGGATCATACAGGTGAGTATGACATCTACAGGAATTTCAACTGGTTAGGGTAAGGTACAGATGGGTATGTGCAAGTTAAAGAACATTGATGCTGGTCTTTCGTTTGGACTGATTTGTTTGGCTGTGTTTTGTAATAATGCAAACAAGGAATCAATAAAGCAAAAACAATACATCTTAAATTATTTTTGAGATGTTAGATGAGTCAATGCATGACAAAGGGAAAAAAAATTCAAATGTGTTCTTACTACTTATTCCAAGTCTCTTTCCCTAAACCAGATGTCTGATGTAGCTCTGAGACTAACCAGTGAGGTACAGCATGTTGGTGAAGGGCATCCAGAGAGCCGGAAAATACAAAGGAGATATAGAAGAAGCGAGGCTAACTCTTAGCACATTCACAGAGTCCATGGCTCACCCGATTTTCCCCGCCCCCACCCACACACACACACACACACAAAGAATTTGTCATTGTGAATGTTGAACAGGTTTGCAGAGCTGTCAGATGTTAAGGATTGTCCGTGTTTTGTTACGGCTATTACTGAACACTAACCCGTTACGTCGTAATACAGATTTCATTATTTTTTTTTTTAAATGTGTCCGACATAAATGGTGGCCCGGGGCCATTATGGCACTGTGTCGGGTAGACTTTAAACCGATTTTATCGGGCTGATCAGTATCGGCCGATATTTAGCATTTTATGCTGATCGGCTTTGTCATAATTCGCCGATCTGATCAATGACGTCATTGATCGGCTCCGCAAAAGACATTTACTCCGCGTCGCCGCGTGCACAGTATATTTGAATCCAAAAGCTAGTTTATTTTTAGCCTTGTCGTGTTATTAGAATGTGTGCACCACAATTTAACCTTTCTGGACCTTGATTTGTGCACTAGGGCACAATCACGCTGGTGTCATTGAAAGGTATTGTCATTGTGTCCCAATCTGTAGACTCAACGTATATTTGATAAATCCATGCTGAATAAATATTTTGGATTTATGAGGGAGAATGCAAGTTGTTCAACAAAATAGAGTCGTGTCGTGTCAAATAAGGTGACACACTTAATAGTATCATTGTTACTGGAGCTGAGCATTCCCATGGCAGCATGGACATAACAATGGGCCGGCTGCTGCTTCCCTCCAGTGGACAGATTAGTAACCCTCAATGTTTTATTGGGGGGGGTTGCCCATATCAGCAACGTGGTGATATGGGCAACCGGACACATTGTTCAGGGGATTGTGGCTCATTCGGGATCTCATCACAGGAAGCACTTCATTTCCTATTGCCCATACCGAAAACCACTTTCCTAATATTTACACTTGGAGGGCTTCTGCGTACTCGTTTTTTTTCTCTCTCTCTCTAATCAGCTTAGACCAGTGATTCCCAACCACTGTGCCGCGCGAAATTTCATTTTACTTACCTGGATCGAAAAATCCTTTATTACCAATTATGCATCTTTGTTCATCTTTCAAAGCCATAGTAAAGGGACTAAGCACTGCCGCGAATAACTTGAGTACTTGACACCCACCTCTGAAATTTTTTTTTTTTTTTTTTTTTTTTAAATAATTGGCACGGTGGACGACGGGTTTGCATGTTTTCCCCATGCCTGCGTGGGTTTTCACTGGGTACTCCGGGTTCCTCAACATCAAAAAACATGCATGATAGGTTAATTGAAGACTATAAATTGCCCCATAGGTGTGAATGTGAGTGTGAATGGTTGTTTACATGTGCCCTGCGATTGGCTGGCAACCAGTATCCCGCCTCTCGCGCGCAGATAGCTGGGATAGGCTCCAACAAGCCCGCGACCCTAGTGAGGATAAGCGGTACGAAGATTTTATGAATGAATGAATTTATTAATCATAGTTTAAACCTGGTGTAAATATATTCCAAACAATGATCCCAAAACACTTTTTTTGAACTCCGTTTACAGCATTACAATATTAGGAAAAGCCTACTGGAACATCTGAACTTTATCTGGGGTTGATCAGAGGAAATTTAAATTGACAGGTGTGTGCTGACTTCAATTTGACGTGAGTTTTGAATGTGTTTGCTTAATTCTTAACACATTCACATCGTAGTTATAAGAGGCACACTTGTGCAACAACATTTTCTTTTTTTTTTTTTTTTTTTTACTTCCCCTGTAGAAATTATTATTATTTTTTTTTTTTTTCCATTGAGGTGTAAAGGTTTTAGGTCACAATTATGGAAAAAGTTTTGAAATGGTTTCTTTCTCATTTTTTAATCACATAAACTGGCATTTGAACATGGGTGTCTAGACTTGATAATTCACTGTGTGTGGCCTTTGCACCCTGTAAAAAGATAGTCTCAAGCAATGAGACATTTGTTTTTATTAGCACGTCAGCAGAGAAAAAACAGACATGCGGTGGACTTGTCGTAATTTCTGCTAACAACTCAGGATAAGCTTAGCTCCTCCCCGAACATACAAAGATCTTACAGCTGTTGCGATGCGTCACTGCATCATACTTCCTTGACACCAATTACTGCTTTCCTTAGCCAGGGCTTTGGTGGCATCTTAGAATAATAGCTTTGCGCTCTACTAAATAGGTGCACATTTCCCACTGAAGAAGAAAATCTGAGTACATTCAGACCAGATTATTTCAGTATATATACTTTTTGACATTTTTGTTTGGTGGTGTGCTGTTAGAATTTGCTCAAGTAAAATGATTTATCTCAAAGGTTGTGAAACACTGGACTAAGACATTGCAACCACATGGCATGAGAATTACCCGAAACATTGGTTTAGATGACAATGGAGGTTGATAGTTTTTGTTCTCTAATCTGCAACGTTTGCTCTTCTCCTCCTTTTTTAGAATGCCTGACGTCCAACACAAGCGACAGTGAAAGCAGTTCAAGTGAGTCACCTTCCTCACTCGTCTTAACTCTGCTTCATTGACACTGTGCAATGTTTGTTGCCACACATTTCTATTGTCTTGAACTGAAAGGACAGAATGGATAACTAACAGAGTGCACCATCTGTCCCAGAAGGAATAAAGGCGTTTAAGCTTGTCCACATTGTGATATCAGCCATCTGATGACTTGATTTTTTTTCTTCTTCTTCTCATTATCACAGAGGGCCAGGAAGACACCATCCTCTCCTACGAGCCAGTCATTCGACAAGAAAGTAAGTACATATTGTTGGAATTATGCCAATTTATTGTTTGATTTCATAAACTCTGATACTACTACCAGTAATAAGACTGAATAAAAAGCCGAATCTCGATGTTCTTGGTTTGACAAGGGCTGAAATGTCAATTCTTCATGTGCAGTTGCTGATTATAACATCATAGGATGGCTTTCAAAAGGTTAAAATTGTTGCTACCTGCCTACAATTACAAAAATACAGTGATGCTTTGAGATATGAGTGTAATTTGTTCTCTGGCCATGCTCGTAATTCAAAACACTGGTCTCTCAAACAGTCTTCCACCATTAAAATGAATGGAAATGTCATTAATCTGTTCCATTGCCCCAACAAATCTTTGTTTTTGTTTTTGAAGAAAAAATACCACAAATTCTGGTCTAGAATACACTCTCGAGTATAATACATCCCCCCCAAAATCTACCCCAAAAATCAGGAAAACCCACCTACCTTATGTATAATGCACACCATCGATTTTCTGCTAACTATATGCTCAAAACATAAAGTATTATCAGTATGGTACGATTTTTCAAAGCAATATTCTGCTCTGCGTGCACGCGCTGACGTAATACTGGATATGTTGTGACTGGGTGCAATGTCGGCTAGGTACTGCGATGACTGGGCAGGTACAAAGGAGGCAGCTTATAGCGATGGCTAACTAGCGGAAAAGCGGCGTTGTCCAGAGCTCCTCTCTGATTCAACAGCATTGGATGAATCAAGTCATTTGTTAATCCATAGCGTGTAGTCCACCAAGTGTTGGTTTTTAGCCGGCCATTGTACTGCAAGTCTGGAGATGCTAGCAGCTACAGAAGCTAGCTGGCACAGAAGAAGACGGTCTCGACTAAACTGCAATAATATTAGAAATTTTTCACAAAATGAATATACTGTAGTTATTTGGGGAAACCCCCACTTATTTTCATTTATTTATTTTTTCTCCTGATTCCTCATTTATTCATGTTTTTTTTCCCCTGGCAATATAACGAGCCTCAATTATTCACAGATTTTTGCTCTTCGCAGGCTAGGTCTCTATCTCCGGAAGGTAGCGGGGGTCCACTGTATGAATATTCTTGTATGCGCTGTCTGCATTTGTTGCTCTCACTTGTGTTTAAATGTAACTTAAACAATTACCAATTGTTGTTACAATTAATGCAGCCCTATGGGGGCACAAGCCAGTGCAAACTGTGGGCCGGTCCCATGCCCGGATGAATGCAAAGGGTTATGTCAGGAAGGGTATCCAGCTTAAAACTTTGCCAAACAAATTAGAGCGTTCATCCAAAGAATTCCACACTGGTTGTGGCCCGGGCTAAAAACGTCCGCCGCAGTTAACCTGCAGGACACGGTGGAAATTCAGCTACTGTGGGTTGAAGACAAAGGAGGAAATCATACAAGGAAATAAGAAGCTAATAAGAAGTCTGAGAGGACCGAGGAGAGGCGAAAGGAATACATGGAGATGTGACATAGGGTGACGGTAGAGGTGGCAAAGGCCAAAAATAAATGCACATGCCCACTGAGCCACAAACGCACTTGCAACCATTCACAAGCAGAATGGGATATTTATAAATACGCCACGATAAATGCAGACAACATTAAAAAAACGTGTAAATCGCGGATATATTTGTGAATTTGAAAAACACATGCAAATAATTTGTGCATTTTAAAAATTTGGACACCCTTTATTTAAACCATGAAAACTTTTTTGACCCAGCCCCCTAAAAGAATTGGAATTTAGAATCGTTTGAAACCAGAATCGAAATGAAGGACCGGAATCGCTCAAATGCAAAGGATGACCAACCCTATGAGCCACACAATGAAGAAAAATGGGAGGGAGTATGGGAAAGAGTAGTGCAGGCTAGACTCAGGACAGATGTGTGTATTTGCGAGCAACAGTATGGTTTCATGCCTAGTACCACAGATGTATTATTTGCCTTGAGGGTGTTGATGGAAAAGTACAGAGAAGGTCAGAACGAGCTACATTGTGTCTTTGTAGATCTAGAGAAAGCCTATGACAGAATACACAGAGAGGAACTGTGATACTGCATGCGGAAGTCTGGCGTGACAGAGAGCATGTTAGAATAATAGAAGACTTAACTCACATTTATGCTCGCAACTCTAGATGAAAAAAATCACCTGAGGAACTGCTCTTATCTCGAAGACCTAAGTCGTCACTTGTAAGTTGAGGTACCACTGTATAACATTAACTACACGTTATGTAGTGTTTCACTCTTTTCGCCTGGTGTAAATGAGACCGAATGTCCTGACAACTTGTATGGATGAAGACTTGACATTTGTTGTGGGTTTTCCTCCTCAGTCCACTACACAAGACCCGTGATCATCCTGGGCCCCATGAAGGACCGAGTCAACGACGACCTCATCTCTGAGTTCCCTCACAAGTTTGGCTCCTGTGTGCCCCGTGAGTTGACTGGAGCTTGTGTGTGTGTGTGTGTGTGTGTACGCACACAGTAAACCCAAACAACTGGTCCAAACAAGCCCGTTTGACTTCTCTCCGACAGACACGACTCGTCCGAGGCGAGAGAACGAGATGGACGGTCAGGACTACCACTTTGTGGGCTCGCGCGAGCAAATGGAGAAAGACATCCAAGACAATAAGTTCATCGAGGCGGGCCAGTTCAACGAGAACCTGTACGGGACCAGCATCCTGTCGGTCAGAACTGTGGCTGAAAGGGTACGAGGCACCAGCACAAATGTGAAGGGAAAGCCCTTGGAGCATTTAGTCTATATCTTTGAAATCCTTATACTAGTATCCTCTTTGTCCTCACTAGTAAGACAATTCAGCACACTAGTACAATAACTAACTTGTAACGTTTCTTTCCACAACTAGTGCTACTTTTGGCCTATTAGTAAACAGATAAACCTACAGTGCTGCACTAGCAACACTACTAGGCTTAACTAGTAGCCCTGTCATGCACTCGTAGCGTCCTTATCAACGATATTGACTGTTTTATATAACGTTTTGAGCATTTATTTGATGTTCATCTTAAAGTCCATGTACTTGTACTTGCTTTGTCTTCACTTGTAATACACTTGGCATATACTATGTACTAGTTGACAAATGGCATACTACTAGGGACTTAAAATTCTGCTAGTTAACATCTAGTACTTAACTAGTAGTCCTCGTAGTGCACAGATATCAAGGAGTGCAGTGTTGTCTCAATAGTATCATGTAGTTGTCCTACTAGTTGGGACAAAGCACATACTGGTAAATGGACCTTAAACTGGATATCAATTATATTATTTTATTATAATAATTATAATTAGTAACTCCGTAACATTGCTCACTAGTAACATATAGTTCTACTAGTGCGCACTTGTTCTACTAGTATCCAGAAATGTCACGCAGCAGTGGAATGCAGTACTGGAAAAACACCACTGGTAAGACACAGTCGTTCTAGTAGTGTGCTGTCTTACTAGTGAGGACAGAGTGTGTCCTAGCACATGACTTTTCTCTTTCCATATAGACAATATTATTAATGCTTCTATGCTGTGTCCATGAGCTCACCTAAGTGTGTGTGTTGACATCCACAGGGGAAGCACTGCATTCTGGACGTGTCGGGCAACGCCATCAAACGACTGCAGCAAGCACAACTTTACCCGATTGCCATCTTTATTAAACCAAAATCCATCGAAGCCCTCATGTAAGTCACAAGTTATAACGGCGCCGTCTAACGCTGGCGTCCTTCCTACCTTGCTTAACTTCATTCGTGTGCCGTCCAGGGAAATGAACAAGCGGCAGACGTACGAGCAGGCCAATAAAGTCTTTGACAAGGCCGTGAAACTTGAGCAAGACTTTGGCGAGTTTTTCACAGGTAACGTTGTGCAGTCTTTTCACGATCACACTAGGAGCTCGCGTTTGGAAACGTTGTGGGAGCATGACTTGACTGGGAAAATGAATAGAAAAGCATATATTAATAACATACATGACGACAACCAGGGGTGAAGCTTAAAAGGTTTAATGCGAGTAAAAACGTGGGTTGTATTTTCACTCACGGAGGCAGCACTAAGCCACCATAGTGCAGTTGTCTATGAGTGTGTGGATGTGTGCATCTGATACATTTTCAGAAAGAAGATAACAAATTATTTACTTGCTTGTTTAATTTCACACTTTTGTGGCCAGTAACCATTTATTCATGCCATCAACTGCCCTAAAACGTTTGTGTTTTGTTTAAAAATAGCGCGCTATATTACAAAAACATTACAATGAAATTGAAATAATAGTATTAATAGTTTTATTAAGTGTAATAACTTTGCATCGGGACAACGCACCTTTACTTATACAGAACTTTAAAAAACAAACACAGCCGTAATAAAGTGCCGTTACATGAATCACAAAAAAAAAATAGTATTCTTTTCTAATTAAATATATATAGAGACAAAAGTCACAACAATTGTGTGCCTGAGCTGTGTGCCTTTAGGAAATTGGCCGGATAGTCTGCGTGAGGGTCGAGGCGTGAGTTGTGGCCTACAGCAGCTCCTACCAAGGGTTCTCATTTTGTTTCTGTACATTTTACTGTTTGTAAGAAAAACTCCTTTGGGGCCTTCCTAAGTCAAGGTACTATACTGTAGTTGTCCATTCAGAGTCCCCTTTAACTTATTGTGTGTGTGTGTGTGTGTGTGTGTGTGGGGGGGGGCTCGTGCAGCTATCGTCCAGGGCGACTCGCTAGAGGAAATCTACAACAAAATCAAGCTCATCATCGAGGAGCAGTCCGGTCCGTACATCTGGATCCCCTCCCCAGAGAAGCTCTGAGCACCTTGCCTGCCCGCCATCACACCGCCACCACCTCGCATCGCTGCAGAGAGCTCCCACCCCCCCCCCCCATCTCTTTTTACAGCTATGTTTCATATAAAGTTTTAGTGTCATCATTATGTTACTCTCTAAATGGAAAAAGAAGTTTTCTCACCATTGATTACTGTGCCACCCCCTGCATGAATTTCTCGACGCCGGCCATTCTAGACTGGAACGGAGGTCCTTCATTTTTTTTTTTTGTCATATGAAAAACAAAAACAAAAACAGGGGAAAGGGAATTGATCCTTTTTGTCAACAGACTGAAGATGGGAATGTTTTCATGAGGAAAGGAAAGGGAGAGAGAGAGAGAGAGCGAGAGGAGTGGCAGGGGGAACAGAGACAAATTACGCCGAGTCGGAACACTTTGTAAATGTTCATCCAATCACATTTTAAAAAGATGACATACGCAAAGATGAGAGACCTTTTTTTTTTTTGTCCCACCCCCACCAAAATGACTGGTTGAGTGGAGCCCTACTGACGGTACTGTTGTTTCTAGGGAATTATTTATCATCTCGACAGGACAAATCCCTACATTTATATAACGACATCAACAAGATGAATAAAGTCCTACAGATTTTACTATACATATATATATATATAGAGAGAGAGAGAGCGAGAGAGTGCGTGCGTGTGAGTGAGAGAAAAACAAGTACAGTTTTACACTTCACTAGAATGGTCCATTTGGAGGGCTTGTTTGGATTGTTTTTTTTTTTTTTTTTGGCTCGTGACTTTTTTAACATTTTGGGGGGGGGGGGGATACTACACTGAGTAAAGGCGGGCTGGGGGGGTAGAGATGTGTAAGTGGGCTCTGCAAAACACCAAACTGCCTTACATCCAATACTGACTGACCACTTGTTGTCCTCCTTTGAGTGCAATAGCCCCCCTCCCCCCCCCCCCCCCCCCCCCCCCCCCCCACACACACACACTACGACCACTATAACAACAATCAATCCATCCAATTAGGATTTACTTTACACCCCCACCCCCATAACTAAAGAGTGTGGAGCTGCAGACCACCCTCGTACACTCTCTGCCTTCCAAAAAGGTTTTTTTTTTTTTTTGTTTTGTTTTGTTTTGTTCTTGTTTGTTGATCTGTTTTACTGGTCACACGGTACTGTCCTATCTGCTGCCATGGCGGCAGCCTTTTAACGGGTAGAACAAGACAATAATTGTATTGGATGTGATGCCCATTAAAAAAAAAAAAAAAAAAAGCTGTTTTGGATTGTCCAAAAAAAAAAAAAAACACTAAAGTTGAGCCTAATTAAAGCTTTGTGTTATGTATATGAATTATTCACGTGCTTGGACCACTGTGTATGGGAGGGTCGAGTTAAAAAAAAAAAAAAGAGCTCTTTGGGTTTGGGCTGAGCTCAGGTATATCAAACGTACGGCGCCCGAGAGGTCCCCTGAACGCAGCACGACACGGACGCGCACACGCAAGCTTCCTATCATAAAGCTCAACTGTGAAAGGGATCTTCTCTTCGGTTTTCTCCTTCCTCAGAGAGCCAAACCCCCCCCAACAGGAAGTGCCAACTCAGACCTGGGCCCCCCCCACAACCTCTTCAGTTTTTTTTTTTTTTTCTCCCCGTTGCCAGACAACCAGCTGTCATCACCTGTGTCTAAACCCCCTCCGCAGAGTTCAGGGAATAACTGAATGGAACACAGCCATTAATAAACTGTTTGCAGACTGTTTCAAAGGGTGCGGTAGCTGTACAATGTAAATAAGACCCTGCCCCCTTTTGGCTCACACATATTCCCCCAGAAGATATTACCCCCTTCCTCACATGTGCTTTGTGCATGTGTGACTCAAACTGGGACAGAATATGTTTTATAGACCACAAATGTCAGGTAAGTTGAGTTTGAAGCTATATTATCCATACGGAGGAGGGAAAAGTGCTGTGTTGTTGCTATTTGTCTTAAGATACCTATGGGACACTAAACTAGTCAGTTAAAGGGGCGAGGCCCTCTACATGTCAATACTTCTGGGACATGTCTGGGTATACAGAATGGAAAAAAATACATATATATATATATATGTACACGCACACACACATACAAAAAGGTTCAGGTTACTGGGCTTTCAGGTGAAAAAAAAACCTCAAATCCAAAAAATTTGCAAATTCACCTTTTTTTTAACCTATCCCTTATTTGGGAAATTACTCATTTTTTAATGCATTTATAAGCAGATCTGCACATAAGTGGTGTGCACTGAAAATATTAAAATCGTGCCAGATTGAAGTATGTCACTGTGCATTTGTGTACCAAATCTTTAGTAGCACAAGCCTGGTTTTCGCCAAGGAAATACAACTTGGATTAATTAATGTCAGATGGTGGATATAGGGCATTCCTTTTTTCATGTTCTGTGCACCGAGAGCAGGGATCAGTGTTTTGTTTTTCTAAGTGAACTTACCAAGCCGAGGGCATGTTCTGCATGAGAAACTCCTCCATAAAAGGCGGCACTCATCAAAGTAGCTTCAACTAGGATGTTCAAAGACAAGTGGCTACTAGGCTTAGTGTCATCAGTAGTTTGACGCAGAGATTGGCGGAGTCACAGAAAGGCATATATAATGGGTTTTGGTTTCACACTGAAATTTCACGTGAAAGCCCAGTATCCATCATTTTTTTATGACATTATTCTTGACAGATTGAGTGGAAATCAGAGCTGACTTAACGAAAAAGCGCACAGTACTTTAGACCTCAGTTAGCCACGTCCAAGCCCAAAGACTTCACTCTCTGCTCTTTCCATTTGAGGCTGTGATGGGGGAAAAAAGGCCACCTGTGCGTATGTGTGCGTGTGTATCATTGATGAGGTTGACAAATGGTGGTGTCAATCTATTTACCTTTTGGTTATGTTGAGGTGAAAGGGGGCTCAGGGGTCTTTTGGGGGGGGGGGGGGGGGGGGGGGGTGTTCTGTTTATGGCACCTGTGCAGTAAGTGCTTGGAAACATGAATCCTTTTGATTGTACAGTCCAGTAATCTCCTTCCTGTGGACGCAGGTGGTTATGCCCTGTTGGGATGCTGAGCCCAATTGGTCTTCCCTGTCCTAGTCACAAATGGAACACCGTCCATTTTATATATATATATATATATATATAATATCACATTTTCTTTGGGCTTTATTTTGGGAGGACTTGACAAGAGTTTATTTGTTTGGAAATAAAATATGTGACACAGTTACAACTTTGGCACGCTTCTTATTCTGCTTGAGCATGATTTTTTTTCATCTGCCAACGGTGTCAAAAGTCAAGATCTGGCCTCTCACATATTTTTTTGTGGCCCACCAAAACAAATGTCTAAGGTTTCTTGCTAACTGGATTTGTTTGTTTGGTTGTTGTTGTTTTTTCGTTTTGGCAGAAAAGCTGTAGTGCAATTACAATTTTTCTAAATTTTTTAAAGACATTTCCCCCCCCACTAAATCTCTTAAATTCCCTGTAATGTGAAAATGTTTTCTCACAAACCCTGCCAAATTGTAATGATTAAAATATATATATATATATATATATTCACTAAGCAAGCTCAGGTTTTGTGATCAATACGTTCTAGAAAGTCTGACTAAAACTGAATCATACAAAATCCAAAGCAGTATTTCCCATAGTAAATCTAATGAATATGTTCCAGACACCCAAGGATATTACCAAAAAAGTATATTTTATAGAGCAATGATTTTTGCACTGTGGTACGAGTATCACTAGTGGTACATGAACTTTCTGTAACGTTAGGCAAAAGAATTCAATGCAATTAAAATGACATGAATACACTGTACAATCAAAGAGAATGAAGCTTGTCGCTACACAGTGAGCTTGTTGAAGCTTTTTTTTTTTTTTTTTTTAAATCCAGTAGTTTATGATTTATGTGCAGTACACTTTTCCATTTCTCAAGTACAATACAGGTTTTAAAGTACAGTTCAGTTGTATTTAACTTTAGTGCAATAAATGTGCTTTTTAGGACTAAAACCTCAGCCTGCATATTTTAAAGTTGGTCATTGTGGTGATACTTGGAAAATAAATATATAAATATATTATTTAATATTATAAAATATTTTTTGAGGTGGTTCATGGTGTAAAAAGTTTGGGAACCTTTACATACAGTGTGAATTTAATAAGATGACTTATGAAGCGGATAAATGAACATCTTTATTGAAGGCTTGGTGGTGTATACATCAAGGAGGGGAGAGAGGGCAGCCATTTTCTGAGTTCTTTATTGAATTGTATGATTTTTCTCAGCTTTTCAAATAGCTGGCACTCAGAACTTTCTGTCATATTGCGTAAATAGGGTTCAACAGATGACAAGGCGTATTCCACAATGCAAGCTTTTATTAACAACTCGTGGCAACACTCAGACAACATCTGCGTAACACTTCCTGTCAAAAGTCAGGCCTTCAAACTAAAAGCCTTAGACGTTATAGACTTTTTTTTTTTTTTTAATTATTATTTTAATTTTCTTGGTATATTAAATATATTGACCTAGAAGTGACATCATGCACTCAGCGGAAATGTCAAATTTATACACATCATTTTTGTGCAAATTGTTCTCATATTTATGCAATTTTCCAATATTCACAGAAACAATTATTTAAAAATAAAAACTAATTAAACACAAAGCAGCTCACATTGACCCATGAACACTTTTGGTGTACCACAAACACAAACATAAGGGGGGTGATTAAAGTTAAATGATAAATTAGAAAATTAATTAAAAAAATTATAATAAAGAAGGCCCATCTGTCAACACCAACACACTTTTAAACACCAAACGTGGCCGTAGAGAGCAAAAATTTGCCCACCTCTGGTGTAGTGCAACAAGGAATACATGTTGAACAACATATGTGCAATATAATGGAAAAGAATTGCCCTACACTAAATTCTGAACAGGCGGCATACATTACGGACATGAAAATCAATCTGCCCCCCAGTGTGCTTATTCTTCCTTTATTGAGGTGTTGCTCTTTGCTCTATCCAGACGATCCAGGATTTTGCTGTAGAGATTGGACATCTGTGGACATAGTTGGGAATGAGTATTAATTATATGTATTCATCATATAATTGCATTCTGCAGTCATATTTGAGCATGAGTGCAAATTGCGACGTAAGAATATGATAATGTAAACAGAGTACAAGGCGCTGCTATTTGCGTTTAAATCTTGGCCTTGGGTAGAGAGAGACCAATTAGCGGGCAGGCCGATTATTGGCGCCGATATTCGGCATTTTGATGCATATCAGCATCTGCCTTTTTTTTTTAAAGTCCCACAGCCGATTAAGAGATCTATTTAAAACTGGGTCAACTACAGGGAACTATTTTTGTATTTGTTTATTCATAATTTCAGTTCACTTTACAAGAGATGCATGCGCCCTACCCTGGAAACTCCTTGTACTTTTTTTTTTTTTTTTTTTTTTTAACCTTAAAACCAAGATATAGCTGAAAGATAACCATTTCTGTTATATTGCAATTTTATAAAGCTTTATTTACTGTAGAAAACTTTCAGGAGCTATTTATTTAAGTTGCTGAGCTTCACTGCACTTTTTGTTAGACTTTTCAAACATTTTTAACATGTAAAAATGAAGAGCTGTTTTTAAAAACATTAAAGGCATTTAAATAAAGTGTTGGAGTTTGTATTTCTCAATAGTTTTTCCGACAATAGCGGCTCCAAATATCGGTTATCGGTCTCCTTGACTACTAATAATTGGTATCGGACTTGCCTTGGGTGCGCTGCCCCTACCTGCGTCTTGTAGCTTTCTTGCAGGGGTCCCAGGTGGCGCACGAAGCTCATGGCGAGGCTGCACCACTTCTCCGCCTCCACGTAGCGCGCCAGGCTGTACAGCAGGATGCCCGTGTTCCAGGCACGGGTCAGCAGCCACAGGATCTGCATCTCCGGGAGGCTGCCCGGCTACAGGAAAGATCCAGAAAAGGGCCAGATGGGGGAAGATTTGTACCTTTACTAAAGCTCGTTGGAACTCCTCTCAAAAGGCCCCCGGCGGCCGTTCGTGCTCACAGAATTCCTGCGGGTTCTTAGAGTACCGGCTCGTGAAATGAAAAGGGGGGAAATGTACAATCCCGGCGATAATTTGCATCCTCTTTCAGGCTTTCCAATTGGCAGGAAGTGGGGGTGGTGAATGGAAGCATCTGCTAATTCAGGGGTGTCAAACTTTTTGTTTTGTTGTCATCGGGGTTGGTTTATAACCGTGAAACCACATGAATGTATAATCACTCGGGGTGTAATAATACGCCGAAAATCACAGTTCTGTACATACCTTGGTTTTTAGATCATGTTTCGGTTTACGTTGGGTTCAGTAAGGGAAGAAAATGCAAATGAAGTTTTGCAAATTTAATGACATTTAAACTGAAACATCAACAGCTTGATCAGTGCGGCGGCCTTCCTGTGTGGCGATTGATGCTTGTGTGAATCTTTCCTCCCCACATAAAAAAAAGGTGACCATAGGTGTTGAATGGACTGTTACCACGTCTATGACGTTTTTGCATTATACTGTATGTTAGTATAAGGCTATCAGACTTTGGTTAGATTAAATTATATGGCTTGGGCAGAGGTGGGAGTAAGTCACATGTAAAAGTCACAAGCAAGTCTCAAGTCAAAACCTTCAAGTATAAACAAAAGCCAAGACTGGCAAAACACTGTACAGTATTTACAGTGGATATAAAAAGTCTACACACCCCTGTTAAGATGTCAGGTTTTTGTGTTGTAAAAAAAAATATCCATCCATCAATCCATTTTCTGTACCGCTTTCTCTCTCTCTCTCTCTCTATATATATATATAATAAATAATTTCACAACTTTTTAAAAGTTTAATGTGACACATAACCTGTACAACTCATTTGAAAAAAAAATGGAATGAAGTAATAATAAACAACATGGATAATGTTGTTGCTTACGTGCACATGCTCTCATAATTATCAGAGCCGACACAACAGATGACCCTAAATTACCCTGAGGCGTAGTGACTCACAATTTGTACTGTACTTACTAATGGTGGAATGCACTTTGGTCAACGACTTTTTTATCACCATGATGGTAATGCAAAGTGATCAGATACAGAAGACCTATAATCCACCTGGAATCTTCTTGTGCCGACTCTTTCGTCAGGCCCGGAAATGTCTCCACACCATTTCTTTTTTTTTTTTCATATCCACAACTAACCGCTAGCAACACCACTTCACTTCTTCTGCATTTATCAGTTGGCATAAAATTTTAGGCGCTACTTCTTGTAGTAGCGTGGACAAATGAGTGAAAAAAAAGAAGAGTTGTACTTGCCTGTGAACCGAAACGAAAGGTTTGGACAGTTATCATAAACTGTTCCACTCCTAGTTATGTTACCTAGCTGTACTAAAACGTTCCCAATCACATCATTTTGATATTGAATTTGATTATCTTTGGAGCTCCTTTCATCATTGTTCATGCAGGTGGCGACTTCACACTGGCAAGCGCACAACAATGCAGACTGTGTTGCCACGTTGGTGCGAATGACCCCCCCAAATTCTTCTTTCTTTCTTTCAATAAAAGGCAAACGATCTTAATTAAAATGCAGATTTCCAACTCTAAACGAGATGACTTTTCAAGTCATGTAGCTTAAGTCAGTCAAGCGAAGTCTCTTGGCTACCAAGTCTAATGTCAAGTATAGCTTAAGTATTTGGCATGCAAGTCGCAAGTCATAAAACTGGCAACTCGAGTCGACTTGAGTCAAGTAATTTGAGTCGAGTCCCCGCATCTCTGGGTTTCGGTGATCATTTTTGTGTTTAAATATACGTTTACTTCTTTTGTCTTACGTTCAGTTTTACAGTAAACTTCATCTAAGAGCGACAAATAAATACAGTGGCGCCTTGAGATACGAGTGACCCGACATGAGTTTTTCAAGATACGAGCCGTCGTTTGGCTGTTTTTTTTACAATAAATAGTGAAAACGAGTGCTGTATGGTGTCTGTGAGAGGCTTCCAGCTGTTTATTGCCGATCCCACTTGAATTTCTCTGTTAAACTAAACATAAAAGTTTAAGTTTCTTTAAAAAAGTTTAAGTGTGTCGAGGAAGGCTACAACTATTTAAATGTCTGCAAAGGTGCTGACGGCGCGCTGACTCACAGCAGCGGCGATGACGGCCAGCGCCTCCTCATAGTAGTCCCACGCCTCGTGCAGCAGGCGCGCCTCCATGTGGGACGCGCCGCTGGGCAGGGAGAGCTTGATGAGGCTGTGGATGCACTTGCTGAGAAGGAGAACAACAGTGAGGGATGCTGATTCACGCCGTGCATTGGGCGCTCGAAGCGGCGGCCGTGCCTGTACTGCGCCAGGTCCACCTGAGGTTGTTTCTTGTGCACGGACAGCGCCACCCTCAGGGCCTTCTTGCTTAGCAGAGGGAAATGAGCTGGAGGCTCTGTGGCTAATCCTGCAGGTGGCAAGACACTGTACTGTGAGTTTAAATGACAACGACAAGGCTTCTTTGTAGGGCTGGGCAATTAATCCAATCATTTGAGGGGTTTTGTCAGATCTTTTCTTTCAACGCACGTGCTTGCTGACATGCACTAATTCCACTAAAAACATATTCTACATATTTCGACAAACGTTTGACACAAGGTAGCCGCAATTTCATGGCCATGTATATGAAGCCTGCTGAACTATCAAAGCTCCCTTGTACGGCAAATTTTGGCTTCCAACACAAAGTTGTCCAGAACTCAATAGGTGACAGAAACCTTGACTCTTTGGTAGAAAAATGCCCGTATGTTTCTTCTTCGTTGAGACGAAAATGTGACATTTAAACAGTTACAGGACATTATCAGATTTTTCAATGGCTCTGAGATCTACATACTCACGTCAATTAATGGAGCCGAGTGCTCAAAGCAAATATAGTGAAGCAGAATTTTGCTGTTAAGCTGCACACAAATTGAACAAGTTGCCAACAGAAGTGAAGTCAGCCCCAAGTGTGAATGTTTTTAAGTACAGGTTTAAAACTTTTGTTTTTCATGCTTACGATTCAAGCTTTTTTAAAGCATTTTAATGTCATTTTCTTTTTCTTGCACGGTATGTTCTTTTAGTAAGTTGTCTTTTATTTCTTATTTTACTTCTTTCAAATGTCTTTTGCTATTTGTTTTTAAATGCTTTTAATCAGATAAAGCACATTGAGTTACCTTTGTGTATGAAATGCACTATATAAATAAAGCTTCCTTGCCTTTCATTGCTGAATATTTTCAATGTTAATTTATAAAGGATCGTATTTACATCCATGTTTTATTTTCATCTTATCAATTATTTCTGTTTGGTATCAGGAGAAATAAAGGAGAAAAAAACTCATTTAAATAATGTTGTTAAGCTTTTTCTATTACCAAAGAGAGGGGAAAATCAACAAAAAATGTGTCCGGCACAGTAGCTGAC
This sequence comes from Phyllopteryx taeniolatus, assembly GCF_024500385.1. Taxonomy (NCBI): domain Eukaryota; kingdom Metazoa; phylum Chordata; class Actinopteri; order Syngnathiformes; family Syngnathidae; genus Phyllopteryx; species Phyllopteryx taeniolatus. The sequence goes on along the minus strand of NC_084511.1, from coordinate 22,939,001 downwards.
TGGTTAGCACTACTGCCTCACAGTTCTGGGGACGCCTCCCGCCCGAAAATAGCTGGGATAGGCTCCAGCAGCCCGTGACCCTAGTGAGGAGAAGCGGCTCAGAAAATGGATGGATGGATGGATCGCCCAGCCCTACTTCGTTGTTGTGTTTTTTTTTTTTTTTACCAGCGATGGTCTCCAGCACTTTGGCCTCCACGTTGTCCTGCTCTAGGATGGACTCCAGCACGCTCGTCACCTTGGGGTCGTTGAGTTGGGCGCGTGCCGCAAACTCGTAGAGCAGCAGCAGCGTGTCTGTTGGGTCCTTCGGGAAGCTTCCTGTGCATGTAGAAATTCAGTGTGTTCACTTAGTGGTGACGACCAGTCCCAACTAAGATAACTTGAATGGTACCTGTTGCCTTTAGGGTTTTCCACAACTCTGCACATAACGCAATGTGCTCCAGAGCCTGACTGAGATCCTTTGTCTGGAAAACACGTGGAAACACACCAAAAGGCCCATCACAACTATTCAGCCTTCAATTCCTACCCGCTTTTGTATAAGGGTGCTTGGTTTACAACAGTTCCGCTCCTACTGTGGCGACGTGAGCATCAGGTCGGAACATGCTGTTTTAGTCTATCACTGACCTGAGCTAATGCAGTAGTAAAGCCATCATTACAGTACATATTTCTATGAAATATAAAACAATCAGATGAAAAACAGTATATCTTTGAACTATGTTTCTACAGTGCTTGAGTGGCCTGAAAGGCGCCTATTAATAATTTATTAATAACTTATTACTACTATAATTGTATAAGCTCGACCGTGTGCTTAAGAAAGCGTGTGTTAAGACTTGGGGGACGATGGAACAAGATGGCAATTCTTCACTTCCTCAGCTGGTAGAGCGGGTCGTCCAGTGATCGAAGGGTTGCCAGTTCGAATCCCAGCTTCGACTGTATGGTGTTGAAGACACTGAACCCCAAATTGTTCCCAGTGGGCCTGGCAGCGGCTTGGATGGCAGCAGCCGCCCATTAGTGTATGAATGTGTGCGCGAATGGGTGAATGTGAGGCTTTTTAAAGCGCTTTGAGCACCGTATGGTGTCGACAAAGCACTATATAATTTGTCATTCAAGCTCATCCCATCTCCACATTGATTCTCCGAAGCATACGTTACAAGATTGGTCACAGTGGCCGAAAACATGTACTTCAACCTTTTACCTACTCAGTTTGTAGTCAAAGATTCTCTCACAGAGCCAGTTTGTCAATAGTCACAAGAACTCTTAATGGGGAGAAAGCTTTTATTTGCTCTGTGTGGTAAACGATTCATACAAGAACACACACTGGAGATCGGATTCTCTTGTGAGGATCAGGCAAAGACACACAAGTGTGTTGGGGGGAATAGCATTACTTTGCAACCCTAACCCCGTTTTGAAATCCTAATTTGAAACCCTTAAACTCTATTTAAACCCTAATTTGAAACTCTAAACCAAGTTTGGATCCCTGATTTGAAACCCAAAAACTATCTTTAAACTCAAATTTGAAACCCTAACCCTGTTTTTGAAACCCTACATTGAGAGCCTAACCCATTTTTGAAACCCTAATTTGAAACCCTAACCGTGTGGTGAAACCCTAATTTGAAGCCCTAACCCAGTTTTGAAACCCTTTTTGAAGCACTAACCCTGTTTTGAAACCCTAATTTGAAACCCTAACCCTATTTTGAAACCCTGCTTTGAAAGCCTAACCCCGTTTCAAAACCTACTTTGAAACCCTAAAACCGTTTTGAAACCCTAATTTGAAACCCTAACCCTATTTTGAAACACTGCTTTGAAAGCCTAACCCCGTTTTGAAACCTTACTTTGAAACCCCAACACCGTTTTGAAACCCTAGTTTGAAACCCTAAACTCTTTTTGAAACCCTAATCCTGTTTTTAAACCCTATTATGGAGCCCAAACCTTATTTTCAAACCCTACATTGGAACGCTAACCGTTCAGAAAGCGGAATTTGAAACCCTAACCCTGTTTTGAAACCTTAGCCCTGGCCTAGGGTTCTTTTTTCACTCATTGAGCATTCTGCGCTGTGCTCTTGCAATATCTTTACAGGATTGCCACTCCTGGGAAGAGAAGCGCTGAACCATTTATCTAACCGTGGACTGATGAATAATATCAACACTTTTATAGATACTTCTGTAACCTTTTCCAGGTATGTACAAGTCAACAATTCTTCATCATAGGTCTTCTGAGAGCTCTATTGTGCGAGTCATGGTACACATCAGGCAATTCTAAACTAGTGTGTTTTCTCGTGGCCCGAGCAGCTTTAGCCACACCTCAATTTTTGACTCTTTGATTCGACTCCCAGTTGGCTCACACTTAATTAGCTACTGGAGAATCTGTAACCGAGAGGTTCACTATAATAGTTCATCTGGGTTGAGGGACTGGGTGGCATACACACACGGTCGACTGAAGGAGAAGATCGGCAGAACTCGAGAGCAGCGGCCACGGCCATGAGCAGACACGTCTTCTGAGCCATAAGAATGGTGCGATCAGGACGACACATCTGGGACAGCTGGACAAAAGCACATCACAATTTTGTTAAGTTATTATACAGTGACACAATGTAGAAGACCACAAATGTTCAGTTTTGATTAACACTGTCAGAGAGGCTTTATTTTATTGTGGTGGTACAACCCCAATTCAAATGAAGTTGGGACATTGTGTTAAACATAAATAAAATCAGAATACAATGATTTAATGTTCAAACTGGTAAACGTTATTATTTTTTGTAGACTTTACAATGATTTTATCGGCCTTATCGGTATCGGCCGATAATTAGCATTTTATGCTGATCGGCTGATCGGCTTTAATGTCATAATTCGCCCATCCGATCAATGACGTCATTGATCGGCTCCGCAAAAGACATTTACTCCGCATCGCCATCAATTAAATGGTATTCAATTAAATATAGGTGGAACATGATTTGCAAATCATTGTATTCTGTTTTTATTTATGTTTAACACAACGTCCCAACGTCATTGAAATTGGGGTTGTATGTTGAAGTGGTGTCCAACTGTATTGCTTCATATTGTATAGAGAGCTGTTTCTAATATTTAGGTTAGCTCCCCCTCTAATTAAAAGTTTAGTGTTTCCTAGCCAATGTGTATTTGGAGTGGGACTGGCAAGAGGTTTGACGACGAGGCTCTTACTGCTGTTGACTTGGCCAGCTGGGTGGGAGATGAAAACTCCTATGTTACCACTTTAAAGCAGACATGGGCAAACTTTAGTGCTCAAGGGCCACATTTTGAAAAAAAACAATTATTGCTTCAACCCTGTACTGTATATCTGAGGTTACCGAAGTATGTTGTAGTACAGTTTTATATCATTGCAACAATCACAATAATAAATATATTGCTAAATGAATAGCTCTCTGACAGTTTAAACCAAAACTTCTTTGTGAAGTTACAAGTGTCCAGAGTGCGTTAGCTAGTTAAAAAGCTATTATTACTATTATTATTATTGCAGCGCTCCCTTTGGCCCCATAGGTGCACTTACCTGGTAAGAGAGCACAAAGAAATCCCGCATTCTGTCAGGGTTCCTCTCACACAGCAGTGCTGAGTTCCAAGCTGTGATAAAAATACAAAAAAAGAGAATACACATGATTCTAACTGTTAGCTCTGCACGTCAGATTGTGATAATTGGTACCGATCTTCCTGAACCAGTTGGCTTCCTCCGTGCACTGCTCCACTGTCAAGCACAGCCACTGTGAAAGCTTCTTCAGCGCTGATGTGACAGCAAAAACATTTGTGGTTTATGATGCAATGAAGACACAAACAATTATACACACCTACTTACCCATCTTTAAATAAGGCAGCAGCATATCCAGACTGTACAGAGGAGTATCAAAGCGAATTCAATAGGAGTGTTATGAAACAATATTTACTGTATGTACCTTTTCTCATCAGTGGATGTTTCTATGGTGGGGAGCATGAGTCGAACCAGGCACCTGGAAAAAGATGAATAGTTGTAGCACCCCATCTCCATTTTGTGTAGGGCTGAACTAGGGCTGAATATCTTTTTACAAACACAAGCAATAAATGAATCTGTATGACAATAAACATTACAATAAACAATATCAGATTTATTAGAAATAAAATTGTATCATCGAACACTACATTTAGCAACAAGACTTTACTTAACATTTTAAAAATGTTTAATCCTTATCATTTATTAATTAAACATCCACATAATACATTTTCCTTTAGGGCAGCAGGTTTGAGTTGGTTTGAGTTTTCACTTGATTGTTAGATTCCTCGCATCTCCAAAATCACTCAATAAAAAAAAGTTTTTTAAATTAAAATCTTGCATGTGTTACCAAAAAAGGGTTTCATTCAAGTTGGTATCATACCTTATATTGCTATCAAAACCCGTTGCTCACCAACATCAATTGCTAATTAAATATGCTAATGTATTTCACTGTGTCTTAACGAATAAATATAATATGTATAAACAGATCAAAGCAATGATTTGCTCTGCCTTTAATATTCTCACCAACCTGAGAGCCATGAGAACCAAAGCTTCGTCTTTGCTGGTTTCACACAAACCTTCCAGTAACTTAATGGCCATGTCCTGCTGTTTGTTCTGTCACAAGGAGCAAAACATTCTCAGTCGCCTTGAGCAAACTCATGCATGGTACACACAGTTTCACTAGATTAGGTGGACAATTTCACGGCCTGTTTTACATCTGTTAAAGCCAAAATAAATTTTAAAAAACGAGTAATCTCACGGTACACCACTAAACAATAATGTCATCAAAAAGACTGTTAACACTGTATACTGAAACAACAATGATTTTGTCTATTACTTTGCTGTATAAATGGTAACACTTGGTTACACCGTTTTAGTGGTACACTCGCCGGTGTGAATGTGAGTGCGATGGTTGTCCGTGTCTATATGTGCCCTGCGACTGACTGGCGACCAGTTCAGGGTGTAGTCCGCCTTTCGCCCAAAGTCAGCTGGGATAGGCTTCAGCGCCCCGTGACCCTAACCAGGATAAGCGGTGTTGAAAATGGATGGATGGATGGCTATGCAGTTTAATTGTACCTTTTATCTTATGTTCCATCGAGAGCCTTACACTCACAACATGCTGGTATTTGGTGACCCCGAGAGCTAAAAAGAAGTCAGCGGGTTCAAGAGCATTCTCTACTTGGTACTTTGAAATGCCCTACCTGTGGAAATTAGTGCAGCTAACTAGAAAATTAAAAAATCTAATTTCTACACTCTCGCATTTGGTTAAATCACACTTAATATGCAACTTTATAGAAAATGAATAATAATTTTTGGACCTATTAAGTGAAACTGGATAATTTCCAGTGCCACAATGTATGATCCGGTGGTTGGGAATCACAGATCTGATTAGATTCAGTACAGGAGCTCTATCAATATTACCTCATGAGAGGGGCAAAATATAAAAATACTACTGCAAACTATAGTACAAGCACAATAATAAACATGTTACATGGATATGAATACCTCTCTGGCAATGTCAATGTCCTACCTCCAAGGCGATCTGAGCGGCTAGGCAGAGGAGGTTGGAGGTGGCCTTCTCAGACACAGGCCCAGTGGCTTCGAGACCCTTAGACAGATGTGCCATCATGTTCACTGCCTTTGCAGCTAGTTCACACACAGGACGGACTGATTAAAATATGATGACCCCTACTGAATGTGAGCTGAGTGTGACTATATTTTAAATGTAGGCACCTCTCTCCACATCATTCTCATATACCGCTATCTTGTAAACACTGAAATGTGTGAAAATGCTGTCAGGATCGCAGCGCTCTGCCTCGTTAATAGCTTCTTTGGCCTGAGAAATACATAGTGAGGAGAACTCGTGTGCATGATAGGACAGTGGTACCTTGACTTACGACTTCAGACAAAGCTCGTAAATTAATTAACACGTATATCAAGTATATCAAGTTGAAATGAACTGAAATGCTATTAATCCGTTACAGCCTTCCAAAAACAACCACATTTGTTTTTGTTACATGTTTTTAATAAATTAAAAATAGTCCTATATTGTAACATATATTAGTGGGGCATTCGTAAGTCAAGGCTGTGTAGCAGAAAGAAAATTAGCTGGTGACCTGTACCAGACATTGGGACTTGCTACCTTTTCCAGCTGCTTCAGGTGCATGAAGCAGGAACTTCTGTTTCTCTGCAGTTTGGCCAAGTTGGAGTCTATCTCTCCAGCCTTAAAGAACCTCAGAGAGTAGTTGTACCAATGCAGCGCCTCAGAGTAGTCTGTTGCCTAGGAGTACATAAATTGCAATCTTCATTTCTGTGTGGTTAATAGGACAAAGAACCATCCATCTAGCCATTTCCTCCTACATATTGCTGGAGCTACGCTGAAAGCTCCAATGTCCAAATTTTGTCAGGTTCCTGTTTTTTCATAAATTGATAATATTGGCAAATCCCCACATAGGTCTATTATTTTTACAAATTATTGACCAATCTTCAGTGTTGAAGATGGCCTGCTCTCTTCAACGATGCAATGTTGATGCAGTGTTGAAAATGAACTAAAAATAGGATTAGCCACAGTTCATTCATGATTTAACAAGGGGGGGGTCTTACTTTTTCACACAGGGCTAGGTAGCTTGGAAGAGGTTTTTTTTTTTCCTTATTAATTAAAATTGATTTCATTTAAAAACAGCATTTTATGTTTACTTGGGTTATCTTTGTTTGGTATTTACATTTGTTTGATATCTTGAAGATTAAAGTGGGGAGACTATGCAAAATACTTCCTACCTCAACATATTCAGATGCTTTATCCCACAACATGGCATGGAGGGTTGTGAGGTCCTGCGGTGCCAGCTGTTTGCCAGTGTAATGTACTATGAGGGCACAAATCTTTACATTTGTACATTTTTATAAAAGCGACAAATGAAGACACGTCTGATTATGCGTAGCACCGGTGATGACGTCCTCTATCTTCTGCTTGCCCAGCAGCTCTTTGCCTCTCTTCAGCAGGAGCTCAATGTGCAGAACAAGAGCGGTTCCCAGGTCGGGTGATGACTCAAACTGCTGACTTGCACGTTTCAAAAGCTCAAATGCCGGCACTTCTCTGGGATAATGTATGGAAAGTCGTGTGAGCATTTATTCAACATCCTTGATATCCAGCTTAAGGTCCATTTACTAATATGCTCTTCGTCCTAACTAGTAGGACAACTTTGGCATACTAGTAGGACAACTACGTTACTGTACTAAAGAGGCAAAACTGTGCACTACTTGACCTGAACTGAACACTACTAGTACTACTGGTGAAGCAATATAATTTTATAATGTCACTAGTACTACTAGGAGTAACAGTTGTCATCTTGTGCAATTTGCCTCACTAGTAACATGTACAGTAGTTTTCTACTAGTATGCAAAGTTCTCCTGCTAGTGTGGACAAAGAGCGTACTAGTACATGAACCTTGAGCTGGATATCAATGATATCAAATCAATTTTAAACGGTTTCATGGAAAGCTGTTTGCATTCATTCGGTATCCATGATAAGGAGGCACTAGTGTTTTACACATGCCTACTATTTGGCCCTAGTAGTGTCACAACTGTAGCACAATAGTTTATTAGTAAGGTTTAATTGCAGAGTAGTGTGCCCAAAGAACTACTGGTAAAACACTTGTATTATTAGTGCACCTAAGTACCTGTAAGCATGCGTACATGGGACATTAGGATGGATACCAAGGATATCGAATAAATGCTCAAGCAGCTTTCCATAAGAATCCAAACAGGCAGCATTCAGAACACCACATGTATGTTTTCCTACGAAATGTGTTTACCTGTCTTCAGACATGAGAAGCTTCACTGTACTCAGACAAACGTCAAGGGAAACCTGAGATTTCAGCATCTCATCCAGACCTGCGAACACATTAAAGTCTGCTTTCCAGCTGCAGTGGAACCTCGATAGAACGGACTAATAGGGGCTAAAGGGGGTCGTCCAATATAGCCGATTGACCGTTACATTGAAGCACTTTTTTGTTTTTTTTGGATACACTGTTCAGTCCCGACGGTCCGTTTTATCCAATATCCGTTACAGTATATCGGAGTCCGTTTTATCGAGGTTCCAGTGCAATGAAATCTCAGGAGAGAATGTTTTTTCAATGTAAAAAGCAAAACATTTCAGAGAATCATACTGTAATCATGGACTATATTATTCTTGTCTATTAACTAACCTGATCTGATGCTTTCGTCAGAGGCCCCACATCTCAGGAGTATTCTGAACTTCAAGTACAGCCCAGTGGCGCTCACACATTTCTGACAAAATTGGCACAGTGTTGCAGGTTATAGGACAGATCTGTTTTGTTGATTTTCAGATGATTTAATTGTATTTATGACTTGAGACTGTGCGCATGAGGCTTCATTTTCATATCTCACCTTGTTGGCCATGTCAACAGCACTAAGGGCCTCCTTGTGAAACCTCTTAGAATCCCACTCGAAATAAGCAGTGGCCAGGAGACGCAAAACCTTTGCCTGAGTTTTATCAAGAAGAGATTTAAAATTAGTTATTTCTAGTTTGTATACATTGTTGCTATCAGGCAGAAACCTTCTAAATCCATCCATCCATCCATTTTCTGAGCCGCTTCTCCTCACTAGGGTCGTGGGCGTGCTGGAGCCTATCCCAGCTGTCATCGGGCAGGAGGCAGGGTACACCCTGAACTGGTTGCCAGCCAATCGCAGGGCACATAGAAACAAACAACCATTCGCACTCCCAGTCATGCCTACAGGCAATTTAGAGTCTCCAATTAATGCATGTTTTTGGGATGTGGGAGGAAACCGGGGTGCCCGGAGAAAACCCACGCAGGCACGGGGAGAACATGCAAACTCCACACAGGCGGGGACGGGCTTGAACCCGGGTCCTTAGAACTGTGAGGCTGACGCTCTAACCAGTCGGCCACCGTGCCTCCCTTCTAAATCCAAATATGGTAAATTTCTTCAGATGTTTTTCACAAATAGACCCCACCTAGGCTGTTATTTCTACGCATGATTAACCAATTGAAGTGTTGAAAATAGCTGTAGAACAAATCTCTCAATTCTCTTGAACCCTCAACTGTCTGAAAAGTGTTGTAAAACTCCGCCCTCTCCCCTCGCTGTGCGGGAACCGTGCAGCATTATGATACCTCAAGCTTAAAAGTCTGGATGTTTGTTAGACGATAACGAGTCAAAATAGGTTAGATACATACATGTGTAAGCCTGTTTTGTTAAAAATGTATTGCTCTAATGCTTCAGAGCAGAAGGAACTGCTCAGTCACGATGTTAAAGTCATTTCTGCTTATTAAACTGCTTAGTCAACTCATCATTTTATTTATTGCATCACTCAATGCTAAAAAACATCCTACCAGTAAGCTCAGGTTGAAAGTAAGGGATTCAAGTGGATGATTAAATTAACGAACCCTCATTACCAACTCCCTGGTTGTAAATTGGAATTGGAAAACTTGAAAGCTTTTGCATGGTCAGATTAGACATGTTTATAAATATAGACATGTTTTCTTTGTCTTACGCAGTTGTGTAATGTTCCATTTCATGTTCAACTTTTTGACATAATATAAAGATCCATCCATTCATCCATTTTACAAACCGATTTCAATCAAAACGTTAACAGTAACAGGGAACATTTAAAATAGAAAAAAATGTTTTTTGTTTTACTCGTGATATATATCGATATCGACTGATATGAAAAAAATATTTCAATAGGCTTTTTGTACCCATATTGTCCAGCCCTATTTCAGTGCTAAATTAATATTTTCATTTTGTTTTTATTGTTTGAAGCATTAATAATAATGAATGTAATTGCAATGCCTTGCTTTTAGTGAGGTTAGTACAGTCATAGCAATTCTATTTTACAAATAATCATAATCTCTCAATAGTTTGTACAACACAGGTACAAGCATGTACAGGACTGTCATCTTACCTGGACCTTCAATTCAGGGGCATATTCCACATGAATCTTGCTGATATCATAGCTCTCCCTAAAAACAATCCCACACACACACACACAAATAAAACCCTTTTCCACTATACACTTATTTATAAAACCTTATATGTACCGTAACCAGAAGGTGCTCTCTTCAAATTTCTGATGGTGGTAAGTGTCGATTCCGAAGTTGTAGCACTTTAGGGACAAGAAGGTTGTCTGCAACAGATACAGAAAACAATTAACGCATATAATAACAAACACAGTGGAACCTCTGTAACTGCCGATTAGGTGGTACAATTAATTTAGCTGTTTTTCCCTAAATGTGTTGATTAAAATGTATTCATTTTTATTTACTTTTGATTCATTATCCTATTCAATAATTTGTCAATTGATTGTAAATAATAAAAAAATTACTAAAAGGGATGAACCAGGACACACTGGAGTGACTGTCTCCTGGTTGGCTTGGGATCCCATGGAAGTCTGGGCTTCCCTGCTAAAGCTGCTGCCCCCGTAACCCACCTCACATAAGCAGAAGCAGATGGATGGATGGAAAGATGAACAATTTGTTAATTGATTTACTGTAAAGAATAAAATAACTGTATAATAAACATTTTTACAGTCAGACATTCTTTTTAATTTTACAAATTGCTTATTATTTATTTTTAAAAAACCATAAAAAATATAATTGTTTATAAAATGTTTTATACTAACATTTAGAATTTTTTTTAATCGACATCTTAAGTGCATCGGCAACTATGGCTCTCCTTTTTTTTTTCATCCACTCAAGCAGCGGGTTATCTGAAGCTCGCTCGCAACTCAAATTTTGGCTCGCAACACAAATAAAAAAATATCTACCAAATGACAGCTCAGAACTCCAAAAACTTGTAAGTTGGGTCCATTGTAAGGCAAGGTACCACTGTAGTTACTATCGCATTTAGTACTACATGATAGTATTTTTTAATGGGGGTTAAGAGATGGTTCTAGGAAAACATTCTACCCTGTAAGGTGGTGTTTGCACCCCAAAAGTTTGAGAACACTTGAAATTCAAAGTTGGTGTAATGTACTTGCGTCGGTAGCCGCTGCAGCATGTCTTTGCAACGTTGCACATGGGCCACAGCCTCTTGGTTTCTCCCTTGAATAATAGCCTGCAAGGAAGAGAGGTGGGCTGTGTTGAAAATCACTCCCGATTCATTATTAGGGACTAGGGAATGAGTGACCAGTTCCAAACCGAAAACAGCCTTGCTTTTAAAATAAAAGTGAAACAGATCTCCATCCATCCAGTTTTGCTTGCTCATTGTTTCTGACTTGACACTTTAGCTGTCTCGCGAGTCTGTCATAATAACACTTCCCCGGCTGCCAAATCTCACAAGAACAAATGTCGAAGGTGTTACCGCAGCCCACCGATTCTGCCTGAAAGGAGAGGATCCGGAGCAGGTCTTTCTCTACATCCATTTTGGATGAGTCAATGTCCAGTGTGTCGTGGCCTCTGGATGTCAGCTGGTTGTACAGAGTTTCCAGGCTCTGGAGAACATCAGAAAGTATTAGACGACACCGGATCATTCACTTGAGTGTTTATACTCAACCCCAGCTATAAGGCAGTTCATCTTTCACGTTCCCGCTAAACTCCGACTTTTTAAGTGATCCAAGTTTTATTGGTTTTTAGTATACATTTCAGTGTTTAAATATAATGTTTATGTTTCTTTTGTTCTATCTGTTCCTGCTCCATGTGTTGTTTGCAAGTAGCAGTTCTTTGGAAGTTTATACAGTAATTGCCATAACATAGTCATTTCCATTAGCCTGAATACGGCATTCCACATTACATGTTAGCATGAAGCTAGGAGACTTTGCATTATTATAAGGTTTGGTTGAATCCTCTTTTGTTTTATGTGTCAGTTTTAAAGTAAACTTCAATTGGCAGTGACAAACAAACAGTTTGAGGCAAGCACGCTTTGTCGCTAATTTTTGAACTGAGAGTCACTTCTTGTGTACTAATCAGTACACAAGAAGGGCTGTGAAGCTGTGAAAAGCTACCGGTATGATACTTCTGAAACAACAAATATGCTCAAATTACCTTTAATTATATGATATTATTCATAATTCATTATATTCATCCATGTGACGACAGTGACATAATTGTCAACAATATGCAGCAACACCTTATTTCTATAAATCTCTGCTAATGTTTACATTTTCCAATAATCACTCCTACAACATTCTTGGTAAATCACAATATCCCAGTTTCATTAGCTTCTAACACGAGCTACATGACAAGTTTCCCGAAAAATAACAGTTTGTCAAAATGTGAAGTCTCGTTGGAATGGTCACTTGAAGATGAGTACCAATGTACCAATACCTTAGAAAATGGGGTGACAAATGAATTTTTTTGTGTGTTGGAAAATTTGCATTTTTAGGGAAATATATGGCCTATGGAAAATCTGGTTTAAAAAATGCCTTCAAATTATAGCAAAATCCATCCATCCATTTTCTCAGCCGCTTATCCTCACAAGGGTCGCGGGAGCCTATCCCAGCTATCATCGGGCAGGAGGCGGGGTACACCCTGAACTGGTTGCCAATTGCAGGGCACACATAAACAAACAACCAGTCGCACTCACATTCACACCTATGGGCAATTTAGAGGCGTCAATTAACCTACCATGTTTTTGGGATGTGGGAGGAAACCGGAGTGCCCGGAGAAAACCCACGCAGGCACGGGAAGAACATGCAAACTCCACACAGGCGGGCCCGGGGATTGAACCCCGGTCCTCAGAACTGTGAGGCAGAAGCCTAACCAGTCACCCACCGTGCCGCCTATAGCAAAAACATAAAACTTTATTATTTCTTAACATATCTCCTCAACGTTTTCATTTTGGCTGCTACTTGAGGAAGTCCTTCTTTGATTGGCTTACAAGTTTCATTTACAAATTTCCACCAATAAGCTCGTATGGGCCAAAATTCCAAGGGGTTCTCCAAGTCCAGGTGTAAAAATTACAGTGACGTTTCAAACGGCGTCCCTTGCCCGGCAGTGGAATAGGACCTATACTTCAGTAATCAACTGTTTTTTTCATGAATTTATGTCATGAAGGGTTTTCGAGGCGTTTGGTAGGTTAATTGACAACTCTAAATTGTCCGTAGATGTAAATGTGAGTGTGAATGGTTGTTTGTTTGTATGTGCCCTGCGATTGACTGGCGACCAGTTCAGGGTTCAGGGTGTACCCCGCCTCCTCCTCGATGATAGCTGGAATAGGCTCCAGCACGCCCACGATCCTAGTGAGGAGGAGCGGCTCAGAAAATGGATGGATGAAAGAAGTGCTATCCACATTTTTTAGAAAATTCCAAAAAGATGGCGGCCACTTGTCACACTGCTACTAATACTGACTAATAGGGCTATTTTTAAAACCTGCCCGCAGGCTACTCATGTCGTCCTTTGAGGGAACCTAGCGATGGCGGGCACCGTGTTAGGAACCCATGTTATATGATAGTCTCCATTTAAATAAAAAATGAACTATTAAACAAAACAAACATATGTTTGTGGTGTCTCTATATTGCAGATTTCCATCTATCAAGGATGGATCTGGAGCATATCCCACGCCATAAATAGGGATTCAATGTATTATCTATTGTCACCTTGACAGCGAGCCTGAGGAAATTATCCGCAATCTGGGGATTCCTGCAGTCCAGCCAGGTCCTTCCAGTTCTACTGGCCATCTGTAAGGAACAAACACTGACAATAAGAGTTGTGAGACTTATTTTTTTTTTTTTAAAGCTGTCACAGGTGCTCACCATGATCTGCTTGCGGATGGCGCCCTCTGTTAGATTAACAGGCTCACTGCAGTACAGCAGACTGCATGCAGCATGGCGTGCTAGAAAGTTGGATTCGTATTATAGGACACAGCCAGTCATGAATATGCCAATTTATATTCTTACAATATAGTCAAATATCCAAATCATCATTGTGTGCTCTTGTACCTTTAGCTTTATGATTTATACTGATGGAGTCACCCACATTCTTAGTAACAGCCCAGTTCCACAATTGGATGGCACACTCTTCAAGCTGCGACACAGAAGAATTGGAACTTAAATTCTGTCAGGTTATAGACAGTGTACAGGTGAAAGCTGTTGACCGTCACATTTGAATCTACCTGTGGATCCACAATTTTCACATCATCCTTGAGAGCTGACACTTCAGAGAAGATCATGTCAATCACCTCGCTGGAATTTGTTTGCTGATTCTGCACAAGCTCTGCTGTGAGGCCTGCACACACAATCACAACATGAATGACTATAGATTTAAAAACAGGAACAAACATTTTAATTTTTTAAAATGCCAAAACAAGTCTCAGTTAGTATGTTTATCAAGGCACATTATGTTTGCTTGTGGGCAATCACTTTCATATGTACACATTGTGTACTGTATTTCTGGTTACTGACTTGACAGTGACGGACTCTATAACGAGTAGTGGCATGGAGAGCTTATCTTCTCGTAACCGTGTCTCTTTTTGAGTTTTAAATTGGTCACTGGACCATGCTATTTCTTGTAACTGATAGACTGACATACTTTGTTTATCCATTGAGTGCAATTAAATTATACAGGGTGAGTTAAAATTAACTAGACATTAAAATTTGGTCATCGAATCCATAATCCTATTACAAATTCATTGAAACTAATGATACATATGCATTATTACATGAGACAATGAAAGTAAATCTTCATATTTCAGAGTGTAAGCACTGGTGGCGTCCATCAGTTTTCTCAAACAGCCTGGGATGGAACAAACAACGTTCTGAAGGACAAGAGGGCAGTAAGAAATAAGACAATAAGAAAATGTGAAATAAGACAATTATAAATCCCAAATTGTCTGTCTAAAAACAAAAACAATCTTTCATATAGTGACTTCCGTAATACTAAAATGTCATAAAAGCAATTTCAAATGCTTAGTTACTTTTCAGCCACCCAGTAAATCCATTGTAAAATTGGTAGAGTATCTTAATATCTGATCTCTGATTTTATCAGCGATAAAATGGTGTTAAGTTATAAATTAATAATAAGTTAAGTTATAAATTAATAATATCCTTATTTAATTTTTGGGGAAAGTATTATAAGCGTTGGCGTATGTTTGGTCTGGAGTTGTAATAAGTCAGAAAGAGTTAATTTGAGTTAGTTTCCATCAAGCTGTAGCCTCGCTTAGCTTTAGCTACGTTAGCTTTGCCGCAGTTAGCAAGCACATTAGTTCATTTGCTAGCCGTTACGTACGCAATTTATCGCCAAAACTGACTTTTAAAAGACGATATTTGGCATACGACCGTGTTTCTGTGGGATGCTTTATATTCTTACGTGTCACAGATGAAACAAAGCGCTCCATTTTCGACGTATCGCCACCGGGACAGTTAGCAAGTACGTTAGTTTATCCCTCTTGATTAACAGCAATCACGAGGCAAGTATGCCAAAGAGGTCCTTGAAGGTAAAAAACAAACAAACATTTAAACACACAACAAAAAACAGACAACTGTTTTGTTGTAAAATGAAATGGTTTACAATACTTTTTTTTCAGATGGATACTGTGTGAAAAAAAAACAATTTGTAATCTCAATATTATTAAAAAAAAAAAAAAAAAAAGGCTCTTGAAGATGGAACTGCTTTTCATGCAGGACAATAGGCCCACAATGTTTCTTTTTACACAGCTACATTTCACATTACTGTTGATGTAAAGAGACAACTACTGTTTTTTTTATTGTTATTGTTGACTCACAAGGTACAAGCAAAAGAACAAAAACATGTACAACACGAATTAACCATAGTCTTCTAACACCCGCAAATCCATAACAAACCCCAACCCTCTTTCCAACCCCTCCAAAAAGTAACACTGTTTCATTACATTTTCTAATTTGCGTATCAGTATATTCATTCTACAGCAGAGCTAACAGTCTTTGAAACACAGAGAAAATACAAATAAAAAGCACTATCATAGAATTAAGACAAAATCACTAGCTTTCATGTTATTACATAATAAGTACCGGTAAGTAATAAGTCTTCACAGCAACACAGTTATTCATGATAACCTTCTTTGTGACCCTCTATAAGGAGAAAATGATATTTTTACCTTTCGAAGAGACACTGAAGGTTTGCAAATTTCCCAGTATTCATGTTTGTGGTGTGAGTGGAATCGGCTTTATTGTATCAGTGCTAATCATTATTTGCTTTGTTATGCCCAACCAAATATCATTGATTTTGTTACAGTGCCACAACATATGGATCAGAGTTTCTTCACCAGCACTGCATTTAATGTACTGAACTAAAAGACAAACACAACACTTTTGGTTTGGTTTTGCTCCCATTTTCCCATCTTACATCATGATATGCCACACCTGTGAGGTGGATGAATTTTCTCGGCAAAGGAGAAGTGCAATATTTGAGAGAAATAGATCTTTTGTGTACATATGAAAAGTCTTAGATCTTTGACTTTATCTCATTAAATTACCCGACATATGACATTTCCAATTAAGTTACGAATGGTGTGCAGTGATCTATTTTGGTCAAGCATTGTAAGAAGGCATGCTCAGTTACTGCCACTGACTGTTTTTCATTTAATTATTTTATATTTACAGCCTAAAGGTTTTTCATTCAAATATTTACATACATGATAATGATTGTACTTTGGTGATCATGAATCTTCAAATCTTCCATCTCAAACTGGAGGGTAATTAAAATACGAATGACTATTTACTGCTATTACTTCAGACAGTGGTAACGTAACAGCCATAAATCTACTGGTTGCATTGAACCCGTTCATCCTTCAGCATCTGTTTGGAACACCGGAATAATCCAAAATAAAATACTTTAGAAATCCTCCCATCTCGGCAAGCAACTTCCACCAATTGTTTGTGAGGAGATTTATCATTTGGGATTGTGAGGCCGCACGAGCAGTGTCCACAATCATTTCTTTTTAATGTACAGTATATTCTTTTAAATCAGGATCATACATTCACATTCCCGGCTCATTCTGCTGTTTAATACAGTTTATCGGGCACTCACAACATCAGCATTCCAATGATCATTTACGTTTGTTGTATTCATTTTGTTGCTTTTTTTTCCCTGCAATTGATTAATTAGTTCCACTAAACTGATTGTCAATTTATCACATATGTTTCTTAACTTAATCTACAAATGGCCTTGTCTATTTGTCAAATTTAAAAAGAAAATGTGTGCATGTTTTTGGTAGTTCTGTTTCTTCTTTTTTACAATGTACATGACAATTTTCCTTTTTTTCCCCATCAGTCATCAAAGGCCAGATTGTCGGATGTCTCTAAAGATTATCCTGAGCAATTATCATGTAGTATGGGGTGTGTTAGGAATGATTTTTCCTCCCAGTAAGCGGTACAGAGAATTAATGGATAGATGAGTGTTTTGTGATACAGGCTTGGGCACAGAATGAATTAAACTCATATCTCAAGACACCACTGTACTCACACGCGTATGCTTTGCGAAAAGTCAACAATTATACTGCAGCTTAATGAGTGAATTGTGAAACTCTTCTTCGTGTGTGTCTTTGTCTGAATTATACTGCCCTCAGATGGCCAAGGCGCACACACCAGAAGGAGCAGCACAATGTCCATTGAATTGAAGTAAAACAAATATATAGCAAAAACAAACAAAAAAATATTTACATTCTATTTAATTATGTCATTACACTATGTTTTTATAAAGTACAAAATTATAGAGTGCTACTTTTCTCATTAAAAAATAACAAATTAAATTCCACTGGTGTACTCAATGGTGGTGAGCAAAGTACAAATACTTTGTTACTGTACTTGAGTCTTGACTTTTTTCCTCCCTAATCTGCTCAGAACACAGTGTTGGCCGACAATCATAAAGCAATTGTTAAACTACTTCCCTCTTACCTTTGTGATTATATCACGCTGAGAAATGTATTGTTTGTTATGTTTGTGTTCCATGACTACTTTTTTGCCCTAGACCAGGACACTCTTGTAAAGGAGATTTTTCATCTCAATGAAGCTTTCCTGGTTAAACAATTTCAAATAAATACATTCAAATGAAGGGAAGCATGCAAGTAAGAATTTCATAGCATGTTTATTTCTGTTTTTTTTTCTTTAATCTTTAAATGTGAGTAATGTGATGTGAGTAATTATCCCGTGTGAGTCAACACAATTTAAGTTGTACTTACTGTATTTTAATTTGTTTGTATTTGTTTTTTCTGCTACAGGGATGAGGAGTCCAGATTTGGGCGGAAAGGTGAGGGCAGGATGTTCTTATTTAGAGTGCCTGCATGCTACTGTGACCTCCCCGCACCCATGTAATAAAAGAAAACTGTCTGCAGCACATCCACACTCTGTGTGGTAGTGCTGGACAAAGGGAGATTATTTACATTGATATGAAAAGCGCCACGTCCTGTTTCCCAAGTTAAAAATAAAACTGCAAATATTTCCATAGAACACTGAGGGAGATAATTGATATTGATTTTTCTCTTAAAAGAAGACAAGACACCTTTAATCTCACTAGCATAGGTTAGATTTTATCAGAGAACGGCGCACAAAGGTCCCTAACAAGCTTACAAAATGAAGGGAGATTCAAAATTCAAAAATGTTTCTTATCATATGAACACTAGGGAACATGTTTCCACTGTGAGATGTAAATAAAGGAGTACCAATAAAAAATAAATTAGTTCAACTGGGCTGTAAACCTATTGTGCAGGCAAAGTTACACAAATAATTACAAAGAAATATCATAATAGGTTATTTATCCATACAGTACTCACCCTTTCATTGAGGCAGCTAAACTAAACTTATTATTCTTACTTATTAAACTTACTTATTCTCTGAACTGGCTCAATCAAAGGATACACCTACTAAGTAAAGAAGTACAAATACTTTGTCACTGTACTTAATTAGACTATTCAGGTATTTGTACTTTACTTGAGTATTTATTTCTCGGATTATTCTTTGACAAGTATCCTTATTAACTGAGAAACGAGTTTTTTTTTTCAAATCTGAAATGAAAATAATAGCGGAAAACGTGTATTCTGGTCCCGGCATCAAAACACCGCCACGCCACACAGTTTTGTGCTTAAATTATTTTAGCTGAATCTCCTTTCTACCAGCAAACAAAGATGTGACAATCCTCCTTAGCAGAAGTAAAGCAACACAACAAAACAGCTTATACATCAATTTGAAACTGAAGAAACTCACTGGCATGCTGTTGAAAGACCCGATGTGTCATATTTGTTTTTATTTGATGGACATAAGCCAGTTGAGGTGGAATCGCAGACAGTATACTGAGAGATGGCAAAAGTACTCACACTCTACTTAAGTTGACTTAACTCTGCTAAAAGTAAAAAGTTGTTGTTGTTGTCTGCATGTTTATATTATGTGGTTTATGCCAAAACAGGTAAAAACCAGTACAGGTACAAAATGAATTTTTTATGTCTTGCAGCATACAAGTTTTATTACTTAGCGTGTGAGGGTAGTGACTGATCTCCACCCTCCCTAAAACTCAAAAACAAAATGAAAAAAAAAAATTATTTATCTCATCCAGAAAGGGTGTGATATACCATGTACCAATTACTACTAATACTCTAGTTTAAAGTATAAATTTAAAAAAAGTAAAAACTCTGAAATGTACAAAAGTAAGAAATAAATTTGACTGTCAACTATATACAACTTGGGCGGCACGGTGGCCGACTGGTTAGAGCGTCAGCCTCACAGTTCTGAGGACCTGGGGTCAATCCCTGGCCCCGTCTGTGTGGAGTTTGCATGTTCTTCCCGTGCCTGCGTGCGTTTTCTCCGGGCACTCCGGTTTCCTCCCACATCCCAAAAAAACATGCATTAATTGGAGACTCTAAATTGCCCGTAGGCATGACTTTGAGTGCGAATGGTTGTTTGTTTCTATGTGCCCTGCGATTGGCTGGCAACCAGTTCAGGGTGTACCCCGCCTCCTGCCCGATGACAGCTGGGATAGGCTCCAGCACGCCCGCGACCCTAGTGAGGAGAAGCGGCTCAGAAAATGGATGGATGGATATATACAACTTGCACAATTTTTGCATACAAAATAGCTTCTCTCTCTTATTAACTTCTTAAAAAGGCAATAGGTTGAAAAAGTAGCGAGCCTATTTTGACGGAGTAGAAAGTAAATGTAGGGAGTACAAATAGAAAATGAGAATGAGGGATTTTTGCACGTAATTTTGATGGATTCCAAATGACTCCACTGTTTGACTTAAAGTTTTATAAGGTGAAAATAAGTATGGCTTCTAAATTTGACCCATGACAAAGAAGAGTGTTTTTAACAATCCTGCCTGTGTGTAGTTTGCATGTTCTCCCCGTGCGTGCGTGGGTTTTCTCCGGGCACTCCGGTTGCCTCCCACATCCCAAAAACATGCATGGTCGGTTAATTGAAGACTCTAAATTGCCCGTAGGTGTGAATGTGAGTGAGAATGGTTGTTTGTTTATATGTGCCATTGCGATTGACTGGAAACCAGTTCAGGGTGTACCCCGCCTCCAGCCCGATGATAGCTGGGATAGGCTCCAGCACTACCGCGACCCTAATGAGGATAAGCGGCTCAGTAAATGGATGGATAGATGGATCTCTGAATTGACTTTACATGGTCTTTAAAGTTAGTCTATTTTCATCCAGTTCGTCACCATATTCCCCGGCAGAGGCTGCCAAAACAGGATTCGCTTACATCTCCATCACCTCCCCAGTGATCTTGCTTGTGTGTAAAGCGCGAGAGGAATGTCCCCCTCCAGTGACGTTGCGCGCTTCCTCCGTCCCCCCCATAAAAGGTGCCTGACGCGCGGGCTGCTCAGTGTGCACACAGGCACTGGGAGGTCGTCCCTGGTTCATCTTGGCTGGTTTTTTGGGGGGAGTTTTTTTGTTTGTTTTTTGCGCGTCACATACTGTACAAAAAAAAAAAAAAGAAAGAAATCTGTCATTATACCTCCCACCCTCTCTTGAATTTATCTGTCTGCTCGTCCCGGGAGGGAGCACCGAGCACCTGCCCCGAGGATACGGAACCAGAGGAGTCAGGGAGGAGAGCTCCCCCGCCGAATGCGTCACGGCAGCGGGGAGAACCGCGGCTCCCTGACGCACATCCACCTGAGGCTTCTTTGGCGCTTTTCTTCATTAACACCTCTCCATTCAGCGAACCTTTGTCACGCATACGGAATTTGAAACCAAACCACCACCAGGGACTATTGCTTTTTATTTTTTATTTTTTTTTTCAGGGGGGCGGGGGCTTCATGAAAACTTTTTGTTTTGAAGCTTTTAAAAAGGATGATGGTGCTGTGTGCCTGTGTCAAGTTGGCAATCATCTTGTATTGTTCGTCCCTCATATGTGGTAAGAGGCCATTCATTATTAATCTGAAGTGCTGAAGAGTTTTCAATTATTTTACACCATCTTTAGCAATTGTCCGAACCCCTATTTCCACATGCACTTTTAACGATAAATGTTCTACAGAGTGACCAAATATTTCTTTGGCTTGAAAGGCTTTTTGGCACGCATTTCTTGGTGGTTAAGAGTGCTAAACAGTACCCAAAAGCAGTTCCCTATGCGTACAAGCCAAAGTAACCATTTGGGTAGCCGACTATGTAGAGCCTTTATTTTCTTGGGAGAGTGTACAGACGTGTGTGGGGAGGGAATGAGAAACCACTGCAAAATAATCTATTTATGCCAACAAATTTTCATTGACATGCAAAGAAACTGAAACGTTTGTCATTTTCTTTAACCTAAAGTCTGTGATCGTGTATGATGAGCACAGTTCTTTTCATTGTTAAATCTTGCAATGGTCTCTTAATTTTATTTTGTATTTTTTTCATCCGAGGTGTATATTACCACATTTATTTCGATCACCTACAATTTTTGTGTTACAATTCAAATGATCTTTCCATTTCAAAGCAAACTACACACTGCTAGAAGTCCACCATGAGTCACTTGGCTTTTCATTTCTTTCCCAATCCACTAGAGGTAGCCCTGTCCCATTCTAATTGTGTGCTGATTAATTCAATGCATTGTGACAGTCAACTATGTGTAATCTTTTCATGTAGGACCATTTGTGTGAGTGCAGTATTGATTGATTGTTGCCCCCACTTGTTCTTTTGGTGACATTTCAAATCAGCACATTCCACACAAAGGGAACACGTTTGTTCCAGCTATTGTTTCCAGGAGGATTAAACACAAGATAACGTACAGTATGCTTCTTCTCCATGGTCCCACTCCATGTCATTGTCTCTTTGGACATGCCATAACACAGAGTGTAAAAAGGTGGGTCTCCTTCCACCTTTGGGCCCACTGATATACACACATGGCGTTTCCACATAAACAGCACATCCAAACAAAGGAAACCGTGTCCCTGCTCACACTTTGCATCACACACTGTTGTCTACGGTGTTGTTTGGAGTACATTTCCTTCACTGTCCAAACACAAAGGCGTGGGAAAGACTCAAGGAGGAAGCGGACGTTGGAGCTGGAGGCAGGCAGACCATAGGGAAGGTCACAGATATGCAACTTGCTACCTGAGCTAAGAATTCATCCTGAATGTACTTGTGCTGCTCATAAGCCAAAACTGACAAAGGCAGGGAGGGAAGAGCAATTAGTAAAGGAGCGGCAAGCTGTCTCAAGCCGATTTAGTAGATTTTAAGTGATGTTGATCTGTCCTTATATTTTGGTTGCATTAGACCGGGGGGTGTCCAAAGTTGGCCTGGGGGAAAAGTTTAATTAAAACTAAAAATGTGCTTAAAAAAATAAAGTACATTACATGATATCACACAATATTTAACTTTTATTTTTAAAAACCAATAAACATTTTTGACAAGTTTTATTTATTTAAGATTGTTACAAAAATAGAATGTTACATGATGTTATGTCCCTACTTTTTATTGGACCTTTTTTATATTACCCGAAATTGGCCATTTTTATTTCTTAAAAAAATGAAAATATTTTTTTAATTTAAAATAACAAATTCAATGTTGTCACATTATTAGTAAAATTGTAAAAATAAAAAGAATGTTACAAAACATTATTACCCTACTTTTAACTAACTTTTAAGTTGAATATATTGGCTATATTATTTTAAAAAGAAAAATATACAAAATTAAATGATAAGATATCACAAATTTTCTCATTAAAAAAATACATGATCTTAAAATGAAAATGAATATTTAAAAAAAAAAATTAAATGAAAGAAAATTTGTAAACTGACACATAGTTTTGAGTACCAAAATGTTCAACCAAACCACAAAAGTCTGTTAGCTTAATGCTAACATATAATGTGAAACACCATAGACAGTCTCACAAATCTAAATTACGATTCATTTAGTACATCCAGTAGGCATAACATGGTATCGCACTGAAGGCACGCAAATCTAAATTTCAGCTTTCCTGCACACTGTTAAAAACACATAAAAAAACAATGGCTGAAAAATCTGTCATAGACAGTAGTTTATCACTCAAATATTTGCTATAGTAATGTGAGAAGCTGGCTTTTATGTTGTGTCTGGCTTGTTTAGGAGTGTTTTTGATTCAGTCCTCAGACACTTGAGATGTTGGAGTGGAAAATGGGAGTAATAAGAGGTCATCCAAGTCCAGTCGAGGCTCATTGCTCACAGGCAAATATTACAAAAAACATACTCATAGACTCTCCAGGGATGGGAAGTGTGCCAGGAGGTGCAAGATGAAGTCAATTTCATTGCAACTGTGGTGGTTAACTATGCAAATTGCTTTGTGCCTCTCTTCTTATGGGATGATTGAGGCATCTGCTCGATAATGAGCCTGCAATGTATTCTTTGTAAATCCTGCAAGCGATTTCAATTTCAATGAGCGTCTGTGTGCCCAGGAGTCGTGATTATGTACGATGGACGATGAATCCTTTAGGTTTAGCTTTAAAAAGCGTCATCCGACAGATTCCTATTTGTTGGCTTTGTATAATTAAATTTATTTGGGACATCGTTCACGAACCCCAGATGTTTCTTCTTTCTTTTTTTTTTTTGCTTCCAAATCTCTAAAGACTAGTTTCTAGCTAATAATTCTACTTGTTGTCTTAACCTTGCTGCTGACAAAGTGAGAGCATTTCAGAGGAATAAGAAGGAAAACTCCAGGACATACACGCACACTAACTGCGCAGATTGCGCAGTCTGGCAGGTGATCTAAAGTGGTGTCCAGGGCTCAAACTTGAGTATTGACCTCTTATTTTCTTACTGCTTGTCTTGAGACTGCATCCAAAAGTAACTTGGCACAAGATTTCTTTGAGAAACCGCTGCAACGCCAAGTCGAAAAAGCTCCTTGCTTTGTCAGGCTTTGTGATTTTTTGTTTTAATAAACTCTCGTTTCTTTTTTTAATAGAGGATACAGAGAATCAAACACAGACACACCTTAAACCATTATGATTGAACTTTTATGTTGAAAATCTTGTAAAGTGCACTCAGAGATTTATTTTTAAATACATTATATCCGCTCAATTTTCATAGACAGCACCTCTGATTTTCGTGGAAGCCCAAGACCCGCTGCGCATATTTGCCAATTTAGCAGACCGGTTTGCGCCAAACTGGGCATTTGGGCACAGGAGAGAGAGTGTCCTTGGACACGAGCCTGGCAGAATGACAATTTGGTGGCAGACAGTCGAACTAAACTTACGCCTGCTCAGACCACGTCTCACTTCTGGCGAAGGGTAGACTGCTGGGCTATCGTGATTTTGGCAAATATGATCGAGGCTCTGACATATTTAAGTTGTCAGTGGTTATCACCAGCTCATTCTGTATTTAATATGGGTACCCGCTTACATTGTCTGTTGCTATAGTGCAGTGACAATGCTTCACTCATGCATGGATTGTTGCGATTATGCATCATCTTCTTACACACAGAGAGTGGTTAATGAGTCTCCTGTCTATTTGCATTGGCTCAGTGTTTGTGTAATCAAATAATTTAAAACAGCCCAAAATTAATGCTATCAAATTTTTAAGTGTGATCATGAGGGGGATTCCGATGAATTGCCAGATAAGCCAAATCTCTCTAATTTACGGTGGGGACGGTGGAAGCCACAAGCGCGCTGTATTTAAAGGTGATGAGAGGAGCTGCTTTGATTGGCTGTGACTTAAGTCAGCTGTTAACACTCCCACAGCGGTGCAGCCTGCCCACTCTCAGATCCGCCTGCCTGGGCTCATCAACACCATTCTAATCCGCTTCTAGCGCAGAGATGCGCCGCCAGCCGCACATGATTTATGCTGTTGACGAAAACACCCACAGGCTTTGAGAGCGGCTAGAGCAGAAGGATTTTTCTCCATTTTGAAGCCTCATTTATTTGGCTATTTTTCTGTAGTATCTCCAAATTAGAACACTTATTTATTTTCTTCTTTACACGGACTTGGAGCATATCGCAATGCTTCCCAAGGGTCAATGAGGCCGAGACAGGATGTGCGTTGCCATTTGCTACTGTTTTTCTCCTAACATCAGGGTCACCTTTTTTCTTTTCTTTTTTTTTACTCAAATTACTCTTTCCTCTTTTATTTGTAATCTCACTCAGCCGGCCTTTTGTGTCTACTCCTGGAAATGAGTGGCATGCCAAAACAAAAGCGTCATCAAGCCGCATTGTTCCATTAACCTTGACGGTGGCATTGGAGACACAGTGTAAAGGAGTGACGGGAAGTCTTGTTTCTCTATTCTTTCCGTTCCCTTAACAGTGATAGTCATCTCATAGTAATAGTGGTTTTTACTGGAGATAACTCAGCTGACAACACCCATGACACATTAACTGCTTATTTTGTCGTCCTCATCATTCTCGTGATGAAAAAGATCCATGAAAAGGTAATAAACAAAAAGGATTTAATTGAATAAAAACACAAACTTTTGTCCTGATGCCAAAATCCTAACTGTGTAAAGTGGGGTACACACATACCGATACCCAGCGCCATGTTCGTATCATTTTAATCAATGACACCGTAGTAAATTAGTGTTTTTTTTTTTTAGCATATTAAATTACCGATTAAAAATAATTTTGGTGTGGTGTTATTTTGATGTGAGTGTGCAACGGTATATGATAGCAATATATGCATGCAAGAAGACTTTTTTTTTTTTTCTGAACAATTTTGGACTTTGGGGGATTCCGCCCGACAGCGACGATATTTTTAAATATGATTAATACTGCTACTTTATAGTGTAGTACATTCCTTTGTCAACACCGACTATGCAGCAAATTTGCTCTCCACTTCTGTCGCTGATGTCACATCAAGACATGGCAGCGTATCGAATTTGGTGTTGAAAAAGGTGTGTCTCCAGGCCCTCTGGACGCTATCGGTGCTTAAAGTATTGGTTGAACAATTTAAAATGGTTTTGAAAATGCATCATTAAGTGTTATATAAATCAAAACGATATTGCCGGCGGCACGGTGAACGACTGGTTAGAGCGTCTGCCTCACAGTTCTGAGGACCGGGGTTCAATCCCCAGCCCCGCCTGTGTGGAGTTTGCATGTTCTCCCCATGCCTGCATGGGTTTTCTCAGGGCACTCCGGTTTCCTCCCGCATCCCAAAAACATGAGTGGTAGGTTAATTGACAACTCTAAATTGTCCGTCGGTGTGAATGTGAGTGCGAATAGTTGTTTGTTTGTATGTGCCCTGCGATTGGCTGGCAACCAGCTCAGGGTGTACCCCGCCTCCTGTCCGATGATAGCTGGGATAGGCTCCAGCACGGCCGCGACCCGCGTGAGGAGAAGCGGTGCAGAAAATGGATGAATGGATGGAAAACGATATTGCCCATTTTCTTGAAATGGCTTACTATGGCAATATAAGGACAAATATCCAAGTTTTTTTTTTTAATCTGAGTTGTCCTTTTTGTCATGAATAATGTCTCAAGAGCCCGTCCACAGAAAGTAAAGCAGAGGTCTTTCGTCTCTCTTTGGCTGCCCCTCTGTGTATTTGTTCCGTGCCTGTCTTTTTCCCTAATGGCTCCTAATGAGAACCAGCTTCAGGTCTCTTTGAACCGACACGATAAGCGCAATTTCTGGCATTTTCTCTGGCTGCTCGCCGGAGGAACGTGGGGCACGCAGCTTTTGCGGGGGGTGAGGGGTGAGGTGTGTCTGGACCCTTGTGGAGGTCAATGCTGGCTGGCCAGGCTGCGGTGCAGGTTGGGAGTTTGGTTGGTGGGTGTTGAGAGGCAACCGCGGGGGTTTTTCTTTCGTTCGTTTAGCCCACTCCCAAGGGCCCCTGTTGGTTCATTCATCTGTAGCGAGTTACGCTGGAGGTTTGGTTGGCAATTGGCCTGTTTTATGAAATGAGTGAGTGCAATTCAAGGTCAAGTTACTTTTTCGGTTTGGTTACGTATGCGAGCAGATGTCACATTCTTTACATGTGTTGCATTTTACTTGAAGCAAGAACCAGATGTGTTCTTTTTTATATTTACTCCCAGGGCCCAATTATTGTTTGAGTTGCACTTACAAAGTTGGCATATCCTACCATTGTTGCATATGCAGATATAAGGCAAAACGTTTGTCTTTGTCACAAGAAGCAGGCAACAGCAGTGTTTTATGAACTAGTGAAAAGTGTACAGTGGGTACGGAAAGTATTCAGACCCCCATAAAATTTTCAGTCTTTGTTGTATTGCAGCCGTTTGCTATAACACACAGACCCTTTGCTCAGTATTTCGTAGAAGCACCCTTTTGAGCTAATACAGCCATGAGTCTTTTTGGGAATGATGCAACAATTTTTTCACACCTGGATTTGGGGATCCTCTGCGATTCCTCCTTGCAGGTCCTCTCCAGTTCTGTCAGGTTGGATGGTGAACATTGCTGGGCAGCCATTTTCAGGTCTCTCCAGAGATGCTCAATTGGGTTTAAGTCAGGGCTCTGGCTGGGCCATTCACGGAGTTGTTCTGAAGCCACTCCTTCGTTATTTTAGCTGTGTGCTTAGGGTCATTGTCTTGTTGGAAGGTGAGCCTTCGGCCCAGTCTGAGGTCCTGAGCACTCTGGAGAAGGTTTTCGTCCAGGATATCCCTGCACTTGGCCGCATTCATCTTCCTTCGATTGCAACCAGTCATCCTGTCCCTGCGGCTGAAAAACACCCCCACAGCATGATGCTGCCACCACCATGCTTCACTGTTTGGACTGTATTGGACAGGTGATGAGCAGTGCCTGGTTTTCTCCACACATAACGTGAAGAATTACGGCTAAAATGTTCTATCTTGGTCTCATCAGACCAGAGAATCTTATGTCTCACCATCTTGGGGCAAACTCCATGCAGGCTTTCATGTGTCTTGCACTGAGGAGAGGCTTCCGTCGGGCCACTCTGGCATAAAGCCCCGACTGGTGGAGGGCTGCAGTGATGGTTGATTTTCTAGAACTTTCTCCCATCTCCCGACTACATCTCTGGTGCTCAGCCACAGTGATCTTTGGGTTCTTCTTTACCTCTCTCACCAAGGCTCTTCTCCCCCGATTGCTCAGTTTGGCCGGACGGCCAGCTCTAGGAAGGGTTGTGGTCGTCCCAAACATCTTCCATTGAAGGATTATGGAGGCCACTGTGCTCTGAGGAACCTTAAGTGCAGCAGAATTTTTTTATTACCATGGCCAGATCTGTGCCTTGCCACAATTCTGTAGCTGAGCTCTTCAGGCACTTCCTTTGACCTCATGATTGTCATTTGCTCTGTCATGCACTGTGAGCTGTAAGGTCTTATATAGACAGGTGTGTGGCTTTCCTAATCAAATCCAATCAGTATAATCAAACACAGCTGGACTCCAATGAAGGTGTGGAACCATCTCAAGGATGATCAGAAGAAATAGACAGCACCCGAGTTAAATATATGAGTTTCACAGCAAAGAGTCTGAATACTTATGGCTGTGTGATATTTCAGTTATTCTTTTTTAATAAATCTGGAAATATTGGTGCTGTGTGACCCTTAATGAGGAAAGAAAATGAACTTAAATTATTTTAGCAAATGGCTGCAATATAACAAAGAGTGAAAAATTGAAGGGCGGTCTGAATACTTTCCGTACCCACTGTATTCTCTCATTGTTTGCGAAGATTAGAAACCTTGATTTGTAGTTTCCATTCCGCAGATGAAAGCACCCATTATTAGTGCACAAACATTTATTTTCCTCTCTGTCCCCTTTGACAAGAAAACAATGGTGTTTGACTATTTTGAAGGGAAACCACTGCAGAGTTGTACTACCAGCTTTGGCACAGTCAGCTGGTTCTAAGCATGACAGCTGTTCTGAATAACAGTCCAACTCAAGGCAAATGTGCATCTGCTGTTGTAGCTGCAGGTGTACTGTATGTGTGCATGTGCATCTATCAGCTTACTCATGGGTCAGCATGTCAGCCCTATTGTGTAACTTTTCATTCTCGATTCAAGACTACGAATAACGCCTTTCTCTAAAGGCTCTCACATGTTGATAGTTGACTCAATAAAGTTGTTTTGTCAAGTGGAAGGCTCTGTGAAAACAAAGTAATCTGATACGGAGGTCTGTGACACATAAACCTTAGGGAGGATCAAAAAAGCAGAGTACAGAGTAAAATTTTAAATGTGAGAGACATCAACGCATGAGGAGAAAGAAATTGTGTGAAAAAACGTGTGTTCTTACTGTTCTTCTAATGTGTAATGTACTGGAGATGTCTAAACACAGCACATCGAATCACTCATAAGCATATCTCCTCCAAAATCATTTCATAAATGCATTTTGAAACAGGACTTTCTGAAGCAAGACGGGCTTTGAGACTTCCCCATTTCACTCAAAAAGTTGAGCATTCCTTTGAACTTCATATTATTTGTATTAAGTAGATGATGTGCTGTTAGGAATGCATGTTGGTCAAGCACACACCGCAAGCAGATAATGTACATGCAAAGTCAAAATGTGAGCTCGCTTACACGGTGGATATGTTTGACTAATGTTAACATTTCATGAATGGACCTTCATTTGGCAACATGATTCAGTTGCAAAGCTGACAGTGCACTGTTTAACAAATATATTTATAATTTCTAAAAGGTTTTTATATCAATTGATATTTCACTACGACAGAGTGGAAATGTTAAGATTGACAACATCTAACTACACCATCCACATATGATGAAAATTATGCAACATAAGTGTGAATATTTACTCTGCAACTATCCAATGTTTCAGCCCTGAGGAAAGACTTGCTGGTGATAATGTCACTGAAAACGTCGGAGAGTTTCTTAAAGGACCATTTACAACATAATGCATCTAGCAAGCAAGCGAGCTGGCTATCTACATATCTATCCATCTATTCACACCCAGCCGTACCAAAAGCCATAACACATCAAAATAAACAACAATACGAATGACATAGTATCTATGTGTGTGTTCTGCAGGACATTTGGCGGAAGAACGCTGGCCCAAAATTTGGCCCTCTGAGAATCCCATCGTTATTCACCGGGGGGATCCTCTTCATCTCACATGCAGGTAAGTGCCAAGAGATTCCAAACAAATTGAAATTGTACCACTATATAATACCATGTTTGTGCTCGGTATCCAGACGATGTTAGAATTGCCTATTTTAGACTTGTTTTCAAAAAGGCCCTGAGGAAATGACAGAGACAGGCCGTAGGGCAAATACTGTAGCTTCAATGACACTTGAACATTTGATAGTGGTCCAAAATTCATCCGTCTTTATGGCTGGTGGGACTGCTCGTATCTCTTAGCCTTTATCATTTTGCTGGCCTGCAAGCAATGTTCAAGAGCACATACAGTATCTCTGTAATGCAATGCTTCCCTATAAGGCCGTATGCTTGGACAGCTGTCCTATATTTTCTTGTCTTCTGTCACTGGATGAGAGCGGTTAGAGGTTGTTTGACCCAAAATTCTGCAGCCAATGGCCGTGGTATGCGAGACATGTTTGATGTTCCTCTGGGATGCCTTTAATGAGAATGTTAAAACTGGATGCTGTGTGGAAGGAATGTGTGAGTTCGAGCACGTCGTTCGAAAGAAAAACATGTTCCCATGTGAAAGTTCACCTTATCAGATGACGCCAAATAAAGCAAAAGCTGCCGCGGGGGGCCAAAATCCCCCGAGGGGAGATGCCAACGCTGCCATCCTGAACTAAAAGGCGTGAACGTTCCTTGCCAGCTGTGACACTGTTCCTTAAAATAGACACCGTCTGCAACGCATTGAGTCTAACAATGCATGATTTTTTGTTTTCAGTGAGTTGCTCTTGTTTTCAGTGTTGCCTTGCGACACAAGTGACCCAACTTACGAGTTTTTCCAGACACGAGCCATAGTTTGGCCAACATTTTTGCTTTGGTTTGGGAGAGCAAACTTGTGATATAAGCGCTTTAGTCAAATTATTTTGAGGTGTTTTACACTGGGCACATTGTGAAAAAAAAAATATTTTGAAGGGTTAAAATAGAAACAAATATGCATACACTATGTTATATTAATGACAAGAACTGATAAAAATGTATGCAGCAAAAGAAGCAATAATTACAGAAAGGAAAAAAACTCTTAAATCACTTCACTACTAACTAACTGAAAGTGTATTCAAATCAAACAATGTAACCCTAACCCTGAGGATTAAGTCTTTTTTCTTCATTTTTTTTAAGTATCTGTACTTACAGAAAATACAAAGTGTGTGTACCTTTTGCCACCACTGGTGTTTAAACACACACAATCCTTTGTGTCCTCTACCAGGGGGCACGGGCAGCTGCGCTGGACGCTTCCAAAGCCGGTGGACTCCCGACGGCTTATTTCCTGGGAGGGCAGGAAGGTGCAGCGGTGTGATTCCAGACACGCGTCGCACTGCAGCAAACTGACAATCACAAACTTGAATGCTAGTCACACGGGCGCGTATAGTTGCAGTTACTCCAGGGGAGGCTCAGACCACATTGCATCGACATATGTCTATGTCACAGGTGAGATCTAAATAATTAGCGAATGTGAATGACAGCTTTTGGGAGCCTTTTCATTTTTCAACACTGGCATTATTTCCACAAGTCAAATAAACAGAGGTAATGTTTCACCATGAGAAAGTCAAGCCCAAACTGTGGCACGGATAAGAATCGTTTCTTGAATTGTTTTCTTTGTTGGGAGGTTTGGACGTTTGTTTTTGTCAAAGTCATGCAAGAGCCCCGATGAAAGAGGAGTGTGAGGTTCTCACAGGGCGATTGGGATCTGCTGACGCCAGTCTAGAGCCTCACGGTGTTGAATTGTGCTTCTTGACAGATGTAAAGTGTACCATGGTCAGCGTGTATTTCACAACCTTAGACGGAAAGAAAAAGGCTCTGATATGCACCATGAAATCTTGTGAATTATTATTTTACCCAAGCGTATTTCAGAACATTTAAGTGCAGTGAAAGTTCATTTTGGTTCCCTTAAATGACTTAAAGATGAAGATTTAAGATCAAGATGACCCTCTGAAGTGTTCACATTGTTTCCATTTATTAAACGTTCCAATGAGCCCAAGCCTCTGAAAATTTTGATTCAGAATTTTGCTTGAGCCTTTTTTTTTCTTCTGTGTTTCGTACTATAAGTCACAGCTTTCCGTCATGCACTGTATGGCCAAAGCTATATGACCTAGGAGAGAATGGCAATATGAGGTCGTGTCTTTGATTGCATTTGTGTGTCTCTGTGTGTGTGTGTGTGTGCGCATAGGTGAGAGGGAGCGCATGATTGCACAGTAAGCCCTGTTTGCTGATTGTGGTTTCCTGTTCTAGCTACTGTTTCGCTAAGTCTCCCTTCAAAACAAAAGATGAAACAAGTTAGCATTCAAGCATTGTTACTAGTGAAGATTGTGCAAGGAAACATAAGGAGTAGTTCAAAATCAGACTGTTTTACTTGGATTTGAATGAAAAGGCTGATGCACAAATAAGCAAGGAACAAATTCTTGTGATATTGGAGCATGCAGACTAAACAAATGAATCCTCTTAATGTGCTTCCGGATGACAAGTCACACAGCCTCCTGTGCCTTTGTTTAGTCTGACGGCCTTTTCACAGTCTTTCAGCTGTTTGTTCCATAATACATTGAACCCCTGGTTAAATATCCCTAAAACAAAGCTTTTTTTTTCTCACCTGTCAAATCTCTTTTTTTCTCGCTCTAGATCCAGAGCAGCCATTTGTGGAGCCCCATGATCAGACACCGTACATCCTGTTCGTTCACAGACATGAGACCATCCTTGTGATTCCTTGCCGTACATCGTCCCCCAGTACTGTTGTAACACTAAGTCAAGTAAGGTCTCATACCAAAAAAAACCCAATACAAAATCACATTTGTATAGAGAGATTCCCTGTCATTCGTTGGGAATACAATCCAGACCCACCCATGAGAGGTGAAAATCTGCGATATATATACAGTAAATGTAATTACTGTATAGCGGGGACGCAAACGAGAAATCACAATAGGGCTTCAATGTACAAACAAGGTTAGAATCTCATCTCCGAAAGAGCTATTAATCCCACAGCATTATGGCCATTACTGGTCACTTTGTGGTTCCCACAAAATCAGTCTTAAAGAAACATACAACAAGCTTCAGGGGAAGCTAAGAGAGTCAGTCTGTCTGCTTCTTGTATGAACAGGAAGGTGCTCTAAGAGTGTGTTTTCTCAGAATAGAATCGTGGGCTAAATGTAGTCCTTTCAGGAAAAACAGAACAAAACCTGTACACACCGTGTTTAGTCAGGGGAAACAACAAGGTAACCTACCCTGAGGACTATAACTTTTGACACAATTTTCCTTGGATGCCACAGGAAGAGAAGTCCTCCGGTGAACTTCTGAACTTGTTGGCGCTCGGTACCACTCAGTTCCTTCAGCTGTAAAGTTGCCACTCGCAGCGCTATTTGTGGCACTGATTTACGATTGTGTGACTTTGTGCCTACTTGTGGACAAACAAGTTGTCTGAGATGGAACAGATAGCGGTGGTGTGACCTTCCTGCCATTGGCAAATCAATGGTGCTCCTCCTTCCTGCTCCCTTTCCTTCCTTCTTTCCCCGTTCCTCGCCTCTTCTCCCAGACCCACCTTTGGCATTAGAACAAGCGACAGCAAGAACGTACATCCTTTTTTCCAAGTCCATCATCTGCTGTGCTACATTTTGTAAATGATTGCAGAATTCACC
The DNA here is from genome assembly GCF_024500385.1 of Phyllopteryx taeniolatus. Taxonomy (NCBI): domain Eukaryota; kingdom Metazoa; phylum Chordata; class Actinopteri; order Syngnathiformes; family Syngnathidae; genus Phyllopteryx; species Phyllopteryx taeniolatus. Next base: position 22,905,018 of record NC_084511.1, on the reverse strand, counting down.
AACTGCAAAAAAAAAATAAAATAAAACTGTGAATCTCCATTTCTCGCGGTGATGTTCCAAACCGACCTGCAATAGGTGAAAATATGCAATATAGAGAGAGGGCATTTAAAAAACTTTATACGCTTTACACACATTAAAACAGAGCATAAGAATAATACTCACAGGCATACTATATTCTCTCTGCTCTGTGGTTACAACGACTATTACTGGATCCTTATGTGCCTCTTCTTCTTGCTTTTAATCGCGCTGCAACTCTCCCAGTCTCCAAGTGTGCTGCCCGGCATGTTGTGGCACCACATGGTACTACACACTAAATTCAGACTTACCTGTATACTGTAAAAATCCATACAAAAAGATGATGAAAAATCTCTGATATAGATAGAGAACACTGTAAACCTATTTAGACCTTCATGGCCCATACTTGACTGACCATTTGTGTACCGCACAGGCATAACTAAATATCTTCTTTTTTATTTGCAGCTCTCACCTTCTTCAGAGGAGATCATCAATGAATGGGACCCAAAGGTGGGCTTCAGAATTCCCTACAGCCCCGAGACTGTGCACAATATGTTAATCTGCACCACCGTCGTCAATGGTCATGACTTTAGCTCAATGTACATCCCCAAGGGACTGTGTGAGTGTGTTGTCTTTCTCAATGAAAAGATTGGTGCTGTCTAGGAGCTGTCTCAGTTTCACATGTGTCACCCTTCCTCGTTTACAGCACTTTTTCTTGAGAATGTGACCATCACCCCGGAGCGAGTCAGGGTGTTGGTTGGCGACACGCTCTTCCTGAACTGCACTGGAGTGACTACCTTTGGTGAAAGAATCAGCTTTACGTGGGATTTTCTGAGAAAGAAAGTAAGAAAGACACTGTCAAACTGCAGCTCAGATGTTATCCATGCATTCATGGGATGTTTTTCTGTCTTCAGGAAAATCGCCACTTCACAAACAAGACCAAAGATAGCACTGCTCTTGCTTTTACAATGAGCAAGGCATTAGTGTTGCCCAACATTACAATGGAGGACAAGGGCTTGTATCGCTGCAAAGCTGAGATTTCGCCCACCAAACATAAGAACGCCACAGTAAAAGTCAGCGTCTACGGTGAGTATGGGCTGATCCAATGTTTGATTTGAACTTTTAATTGTAGCGTGAACCCTTATTTATCTCTGGGGAAATGAGGGTTCTGTTCTAGACGCTATTAGTGGAAGTTCACGATACAGAGATAATTTTTTTTCCCAGATAGCTTTCAACTCTCTACACGCTTGTAACCCATTTAAACTTATTGAAACTTAAACACTTTTTAAAGTATTCCTCACTCTCGCTGTCAACACATGGTATACCACCATGTATAACATCACTTTCATGAAATGAAAGGAAGACTTGCTCACAGTTCACCAAACGATCTATCTATCTATCTATCTATCTATCTATCTAGCTAGCTAGCAAGCTAGCTAGCTAGCTAGCTAGCTATCTATCTAGCTAGCTATCTACTGTGTGACTGTCACAAATAAAAGTGCTTTGCAGTTGACTGGGATACTTCTCAAGGGAATAACAGCTACAAATCTGGAAGTCCACTTGAGAAGTTCACAATATGGCAGCAAGGGAAGGAAAGCATGCTTTAATGTACTGCACTCTTTGCACTTTAAATTATGTGAACTGTTAAACAGGACCTATGTTTGATTTGTAGATGGTTGTTCATCTGTTGGTAACTTAATACATTTAAAAATATATTTTTTTTTTATTACACAATACTTATCATGACTTTTTTTTAACCTCACACTTGACAACTACCCCGTATAAAAAATAAAAATTAATGCTATAAGTAAAAAAAAAATAAACTCAAACTCTTTTCGAAAAAATGTAAAATAAAAACTAACAAACGGTCTCTAAAAATGAATCAAAACTAACTGAATTTGAAAAACAAAAGTCAACACGAAATAAAAACAAACTTTAATGAAAAATCCAATACTGTTATAACCCTGCCTGTGATTGGCCTCTTGCCCAGAGTCAGCAGTGAAAGACTCCAGCTCACCTATGACCCCAGTGACCCTGACCAGAACCCAGAAAAAGGATGGATGGATATTTAAACACAAAAAAATAATAATAAAATATTTCGTCTAATAAATGTCCACTAGGTCAATGCTAACATATAAATCAAAATACCATATTTGGGCTCACCAAAATCAAAGATTTAATTATAAACCCTCAAACAAATGCTACTTTAACACGCATGGAACAGCAAGACATACAAGCAGAGTAGACAACAATTTATGCTCTGCATATGTGCTCTCCTCTGTGGGAACAATGGCTGTTAATTACACTGCGTCTCTCCCAGTAGACCTTAATGCTGCTCGGTACGTTGTGGCACAACGTAGTACTACAATTAAGGTGTGCAACTTTAAATTCAGACCTATCTATATACTGTTAAAACCCAGTAAAAAAGCAATCCGTGATACAGTAGGGGCACGAACGTTAAACCACAAGATAGCAGGGGTTCACTCTATTTCTTCTGTTGTAAAGTTCCAACACCATTTATGTTCTGTTTCAGAGCACCCCTTCCTCAACATCTCATACAGACACCAGGGCACAGTTGTTGTCAAAGAGGGCAGAAAGAGGCTTGTGTTTGAGCCCAAAGTCAACGCTCTGCCTCCACCAGATATGTTGGCATGGCAAGTCATGGTCACAACATGTAAAAGTAGACTGGAACCCCACTTGCTTTCCTATTTATTGACTGATTGGTTTGACTCAGGTATAAAGATGGTGTCCCCATCCTGAAGAATACCACCTGCTACAAGATATCCGGTTTCAACTTGATCATATCTGACGTGCACCAGAAACACGACGGGGTCTTCACCATAAGCCTCGGCAACCAAGCCCATCGCCTGTACCGGAATCTGAGCTACACGTTGGAAGTCGAGGGTAAGCTGTCCACCCGATAGCTTGATCCTGGGGAAGTAAAAGAGGCGCCTTGGTTGTGGACCGAGGTGTCCTGCAGCAGCTTCGGGGCCAGTTCAGTGGTTGCCGTTTTGTATAAAGTGCCTGAAAGGAATACTTGAGTAAAAGTATTTTAATAGCAATAACTTTGGTAAAGGTTTACCTTATAGAATAGTACTTGAGTAAGTGTTAAACTATCTGCCATTTGCAGTACATAAGTATCAAAAGAATATAAATAATGAGGTGAAGTACAGATGTGTGAACATTCAACTTAATACAGTAATGAAATACTGTAATTGTACTTGGTTACATGACAAAACTAACTGGATGGCAGGTAGTAGCTTTATTATTAGAGGAATTTGGGTCCTTGGTGATTCCAGTGGGCCCGACGTTGGTGCTGGGGCAGCTGTTGTTGATTACTGGGCCTTTCTTGAAGAGACTCGGTGCAGTGTGTAAACGGGCCTGGCTCAATTCTGCACACTGAATCGCTCCAGACCCCCCTGAGTTCACAGCCTTTGTTTGCATCCTCACTATGTGTACACTGTACAATACAGAACTGTGCCGCTTTTATAATCACATAATAAACACAGTCTGTATGGGGCTTATAAAAAGTAAGAGTGGAACATTTTTGGTGATTACAGTGAACCCCCATTTATGGTAGGGGATAAGTTCCAGACCCACTGCAAGAGGTGGAAGTCTACAAATTAGAGACACCATATAAAATGTAAATTCCCCATCCCCAATGTGATTTAAACACATTTAAACTTACAAAAACACACCTTTGAAAGTATTCCTTAGTACCTGTTCTCACTCTGTGACTGTCAAGAAATGGGAGGGTATCCTATAACATCACTTTGAGGAGATGATAAGAAGATTCGCTTACACAGTTCTCCGAATAAGAGGAAAAGCAAACTTGATTCCAGGATTTTTTTTTTTTTGTCTCTCCCAGTTGAACTTTACTGCAGAACACATGAAACAAATGAGAATCAAACATATCTATATTGTTAGCCTAATAGCATTATGCCCTGTTATTTTTGGTTTGTTTGTTTTTCAATAAATTCAACAAGCAACAAGAATCCACTTGCCTCGATTCAACCTTTGCGGACTACCATGACCTGGATGACTGACCAACTACACAAACAAAGACAAAAAAAATGAATTTTTTGCAAGCACACTTATTGTTACTTTTGATTGAGATTGTAAGAGTATGTTTCAAATGACTTAGGCAATCATGCTATTAAACCGAAATGCCATAGACTGGCTAGCAGAAATTAGCCTATGTAGATGCAAACCTTTAAACAACTGCTACTTTAACACACACAGCGCAGTAACACATACTTCTATAGCGCTTGTCCTCGTTAGAGTCATGGGTATGACTTATTGTGGGAGAATGGAGAATGATTTCATAGCATTTTACATACATTATAGTGCCAAAAATATGAAGGAAAGATTTATAGTGTTTGTGTCCCATGTCACATCACTAAAACTTATTGGAGTGACATAAAAAAGGCTTACAAATAAACACTGCAGAGAGATATTCTGGTATGAATTAAGAAACTACGTGAACCTTGTTTATCAGATGTTTAGTGCCGGCACAATGTTGCAGAGAGTCAGAGGTGGCAAAAGTACTCACACTCTATACGCAAGTAGTACAGATACTTGATCAAAAAAGACTGGTAAAAGTAAAAGTACTTAGGTAGATAGAGAGGTAAAGTAAATACAGCAACCAATTACTGTTTTTGTACGTCTGCCTCAGTGTAAAGACCCTCTGGCAGAGCCTAGATCATAAACCTGATGAAAGAATTCACTTGCTGGCAGTGGTGGGAAGTAAATACTTCATTACTCTACTAAAGTAGATTTGTCCGGTATGTGTAGGTTACATGGGTATCTATTTTTCTGATGACTTTTGTACTCTTGTACTCGCTACACTAAAAACAGATACCGTATGTGTATTTTCCACTCCTTACTTTATCAAAATATGGTAGGCATGTTTTTTTCCCCTACCTTTGGTGATGATGACACATCATAAAAAAAAGACATAAATAGAGAGAGGTAAAGTACAGTAACCAAGTATTTTGTACTTCACTACTTTCCAGCACTGCTTCAGTGTAAGGACCATCAGAGTCAGAATCCTCAAGAAATAATTCACTTCCTGTCAGGTCTGGGATGTAACTACTGTAAATCCAAATACTTTGTTAATGCACTTATTATTTTCCCAGGTATCTGGGCTTTATTTTAGTATTTTTCTGGTGGATTTTTACTTTTACTCCAGACACTGAAAACAGATATCATCCTTTTTCACAGATGACAACACGTCATAAAAAAGCTAAAGTACAGTGATTAAGTATTTGTACTTGGTTACTTCCCACCACTGCAGAGAGTGTTGGTGGCGCTGATGCTGCTGGGATCAGTCACAGTGAGGGGGATTTATGTTGTCTGTTCAAGCTGCGAAAGTGGCCAAAGGGTACGGAACAGCATCTGAGGTGACGCAAGGATCTTTGTGTGTTGTTGATTAAAGAGCCCATGCTCGAATCACTCGTCCGGGCTGCCGGCCACGGCCGGGCCGCAGCCCCAGCTTTGCGCATCATTCTGCCATTCTTCCCTCCGCACGCTGTCTCCACGACAAATGGTGTCACTGCCACCTTTTCACTGCTATCCATCAAGTCTGTCGCTGCTCATTGAGACGGTGTTATGAGATTCCGCAGTGGTCTGGGCTGAAGCTGTGGAGGCTTCATCTAACAGAGGGATGTCCAAACGTTTTATACTGCTCAGAGAAAAGGGGGCGGTCTTAGCTAAATATGGACAAAGCCGATACACCAAAACTGGGTCAAACAGAAGTAGCTGTCAGAGGGGCCTTTTCTGGACACTCATATGACCAAACCAAGGTGTGTTTTTTTTTAATGAAATTGACACTATTATACAAAGTCCATGTTAAAGTGTCACTCTATGGAGATCTAAATAGCTAAAATATGGGACCTTTAAAGAAAAAAAATGTGTGCTATGTTTCAACATTTTAATCCGGCCGGGTTTAATTTTATTATTATGAATATGTGGCAGGCCAATAAAAAAATCTTACAGCGTGCCATAGTTTGGTCATCCCACATCTAAGCTATTATTTCTTTTTCCTCACAGTGAAGCCAAGTATTTCCGAGGCGGAGTTGGTCCCTGCGGACATCCAGCCCTACATGTTTGGCAAGCGACATCAGCTGACCTGCACTGCTTCTGGGAGACCCACGCCAAACATCACCTGGTTCTGGCAACCCTGTCACGCCGACCCAGTCCTAAAAAAGTGAGTGAATTAATTGCATGACAACCAGTCCGTCCGTCCATCCATCCTTCCATCCACCCATCCATCCATCCATCCATCCATTTTCTGGGTTCTGGTCAAAATCCTAATTTTTCCACGGTTTTATGGGTAAATGAGCCTGTGACCTGGTTTAAGTTTGACATCTTTGCACTTTGACGATTGACTGCTAAATTGTCCAGAGGTGTGAACGTAAGTGTGTGTGAATGGTTGTCTATCCGTATATGTCCCCTGTGATTAACTGGTGACCAGTCCAGGGATATGCTAAGTAACAGAAGGGATAGATGAATAGACTTGGTCCCACCATTCTGTGTTAATTCCATTTATGCAGAAGAGCAATCTAGACAAAAGTACGTATGATGGATGAATAGATCTCTACGTACATTGGAGGCAAAAAAAAAACTGTCAAGTCTCACAGTTGCATTCAAGCCACCCCAGAGTCCCAGTAAAAGAAAAAAACAACAGCACATCTCCACTGACTAAACTGCCTCAGAACACAGCGCATTAATCAAAGAAAAGTAGCCCTGGAGAGGTGCCCTCCCATTTGAGGTCAGCGCCTTTGGATTCCAAAGAGGAAACGGTGGGGAGATATATCACTGCCGATCCCCCAAGCTGCTACGGAGCCCTGTAATTCTTTGTGTATGATGAGTGACTGTTGGTGAATACCAGCCTGCTAGTGAACCTACAAACAAGATGAACATTCCCTGAGATCCCGGCTCTGTGACAGCGGGAGACCTGCGAGTCGTAAGATCAGGAAAACAATGGGCCATTAGCCTTGGGTTATCAGGCCCCGGCACCATTAACAAAAACAACATCGAGTCAGTAAAGGGGTTATGCTTCACATATTACCCTAACTAAATGTACATTTTATTACAGCATTTAGCAGGGGGAGAAATAACGAGAGGTTCAAGGCTATAATAGCTTGAAAATGTAGTTTAAATGTGAAGAAATTGGCAAGTCAAGCTAACGCAAAATAGTTTGTGAGCAGACAATGCAATTTCAGTTCTAATTTTTTTTAAAGTTTAAAGTTCTCGTTTTTGTTATTTTGTTCATTTTTGTTAAGTATAATACCCGTTGTGGTGGTTCCATCAACCCAAGATAATCAAAGTTGCCACTTGTAAGAGAAGTGGCTGGGCTGTGGGAGAGAGGAACCGGTGGGTGATAAATTGTGCTAAATGTTTGTTTTATCAAGATACTGTAAATTCATTGCGCAGACCTTCATGGGCATATCTCATTTTTGGACAGAAGGGGAAACGTACAGTCTGCGGAAGCTGACGATGGAGCGAGGCTGATAGGTGCACGACATAATGGGACCCGCTTCTCAAAATATGCCCAAATTAAAATATATATTTATTTCACCCATGTCCCCTCCTCTATGGGGTTGTGGGTAGTGGGAAAACAATCCAACGTTTGGTGACTTGTGCTTCACAATGATAGTAAAACCCCACATCCCTGATCCAAATGCGAGGTAGTTATGAACGCTTTGCCGCCGATATATCGCCAATGGCCAATTGGTGCAAAGCTTATTTACATGTTGCATATGATTGACAAATCCACCCATCTCAACTGCCAGGTGAAAAAGACCTAGAATAGCTGGAAAAAGGATATTCTGGGCATTTTCAACCCAAATTGATCTTGCAAACTTGATAAAAGGACATTGAAGATTATTTTTTAAAAGAAATGATGGAAGGGGCCCTTTAAAGTCCTCTTATTTTTCTTTTGTTTGTTTAATCTTGCAGTGGTCTCAATTTTTACGGAGCTGTATGTCGCGTGCTGCAAATGGCCAACAGGCCAGAGTTTAGCCACCTCTGGCGTAGACGTTTGGGGGTGTGTTATTAGGTTATCAGCTGTCCCCTGTTGACGGCCAAGGTCTTAGCATCAGCCTTATCTCTTTTGACCAGATCACTCTGGCGTTTCCTGTCGGAGGTGACGCAGAGCCAGGCCCTTCCTGTCGCTGTGGCCGTTTCCTCCTCGGCCTCTCGTCTCATCAGCTTGATTGTTTGCCACCACAGGCAATGAAGAATTGACTTTTAGGACTCTGAGACTGGGCTGCGGGGGTTGAGAATCTCCACTCAGTAGTCCATGCAGCCAAGGACGCTATAGAATAAGCATTTATGAGCTATCCTTGATATCCATCTTAATGTACTAGGATGCTCTTTGTCCTCACTAGTAAGACAATTTAGAGTGCTGGTGGAACGATTGTCATAATTTTTCCCAGTTCTATTGCCACTTTTGGCCTTCTAGTATGCAATTAAACCTTCCTTGTTGAGTTAGGGTTTTCGAGGTGTTGGAGGGAAGACAAAACGTGGAGAACCCAATTGCAGGGAAGCAAGGCAGAAATGCAAGAATCTCAAAAAAAGAATTTTAATTTAACAAGCAAAAAAAGGCAAACAAGAATCCTGGAGGCAAAAGGCTAAATTAACAAAGTCCAAGATCTAAATATAAAGTTAAAAAGAAACACCTGGCAACAAAAAAATTAACCACTACAAAAACATGTCTAAGGAGACATTGACGTGACAACAGATGACGTAAGACAATGCTCCAACCATGACTAAAAGAAACCAGGGAACTAAATACAAGCGAACTGAAGAAACAACGAGGAGCACCTGGACAAAACACAAGTGGATGGAGGGAGCTGATTGGTGGCCACAATGGACTGGGCTGACGAGAACAGGTGGAAACGAAAACCTAACGAGGAAGACAAGACCCCATGAAACACAGGAAAACATGAATCAAAACTAAATATAAACCAAACTAAAACACAGATCATGCCATTCTTAGTAAACTACTTTGCTGCTACTAGGCAGTGTTACTAGTGCATCACATTAGTTTACTCATAAGGGTTAATTGTGTACTAGTAGGCCAAAAGTAGCATTATTAGATGTTACAGGTAAGACACAATTGTTTTATTAGTCCGTTAAATTATCTTACTAGCAAGGACAAAGAGCATATGAGTACATGAACCTCAAGCTGGATATCAAGGATATAAAAAAAAACAAAAAAACAATGTTCAAATGGCTTTCCATAGGACAGGATTACACAACATTCTCTGTGTAGTCTCCCTGTGGTGACAGCTGTGAGGGTTTTAGAATGAAATACAATTGCAAAACCGCTTTTCATTCCATCTGGACAAGCTTCTAATAAAAATAAATGTTATATCGTACAAGGTTTAACACATGTACATTTGTTTTTCTTCATACTTACAATGTGACTTAATAGCCACTTTTATGGCCATTGTTGCCTCTTTCGCAGATGCATTGTCTACTCCAAGCCAATGGTGGTCAACGTTATGGAAAAGGGAAAAGCCAACAACTGGATCAAAAGTATTAGTACCAAGTCTGAATTGGTTCAAGGGAAAAACAAGGTATGTGTTTGTTGCATTGTGGTTGTTTTTTTTCCATTTTAAATATTGGTGGCAGCAGAGTATTTATGAGCATTGCAACTGGCCAATATCAAGGCAATATCCAATGGCAAGGTCAGATTCAAATGGAAACCTTCCCACGAGAAGCACATTAATGTCACATTTCTCATCTGAAATGAATAAATTCTTTCCATTTCGCTTCCAATGAATGTGACATCTTAACTGTTGCATGAGCAAATGAGACCAAAACAAATCAAAAGCATGGCAGTCCCCTTTTAAAAAATCAGTTCTTCATTTGTGGACTTGGAATTATTTTTTCCTGGAGTAAGTGAACAGGAAAATATGATACAGGTTTTTTTTGTTTGTTTTTTTTTCCGATTGGCAGATGGGGCCCTAAAGCTGACAAATATTAAATAGTTTTCAAACAACAGTATTTTCATACAAGCACAAATGCATTTTTTTTTGGGGGGGGGGGGGTTACCAAATAATAAAGGGCTTAGGAGGTTCCTCACAAATTCCAAAAATGTATTTTAAAAAAAAAATCAATAACAAGCAAGTTTGTAAAGGAAACTCAGATGTCAGTGTTTCATTCAAGTAAAAAAAAAAAATAAATAAAATAAATCTACCAGCCCTTGTGAAATAAGAAAATGTTGCAATTAATCTATATACTTAAAGCTCAAAGTTTGTGTGTCCGTTTTCAAAGAACCGACCTCCCGCACGCTCCCGAACGCTCCTGCACGTTCCCTCACACCCCTGTACGTTCTGGGACGCCCCTGCACGCCCCTGCACGCTCGCGGACGGCGACCGCGCTTACGTCACAGTTTGCCTTTATACTCAAGCACAACCCACACGCACTGTTTTGAAAGTGTGCTGCAGTTCTCCTCAAAGTCGGGGGTGTCACTACGGCTGGTATTGGCTAGGATGCCACAAGGTGGAGTTTCCTCTGCATTTTTTGGCCGTTCCCGGTAGCCATTTTTCCTTTCCTTTCCGTAACAAGGAACAAAGCAACAACAATGGCGACCGTGGAACAGTGTCTGCTAGAACAAATGGACCTAGATGACCAGATGATACGTTTAATTATGCTGCAAAATCGACCGAGAAGGCGGCAGCGTAGGTGCTATATGGAACCGGGAGGAACACTGATTACATCATCACAGCATGTGACTAAAACGGACCAATCACGGGAGATGATCTCGGAGCATTCTACGCACAGCAACAATTTTTTCCGTGTGCGCGTCAAGCGACGCAACAACAACAATCTGTTTATTCTTGTGATTTAGATGATCAGATGACATTTTATGACCAATTCATGCAGTAATTAAAGAAACTCCAAAGGGTTCGCATACTCTTTCCTCCCAATGTACTGTATATGTGCAGACAGTCCATATTATAGAAATGATAGAAATGTGATAGTGGTTGAAATAAGATTTAATCAGATTAAGTTAAACAAATGACTGTATTCCTTTAGGCTATAATGTCATTTAAAGAATCAAACTAATTCTATCATGGAAACCCAAAACATACCACAGAGAGAAGAAAATGACTTGCCTCCTGTCAGCGTCTTTTCACCTCAAACCTAATCAAGAGCAGATTTGACTGCATTGCGTCGGTCTTTCCATAGAATAAACATTTAGGAACGTGACTGGGTCAAATTAGGGCACAAATTCATTAAACCAGAAAGAATCTTTTTTTGTTGTTTGTTTTTTTTCCTCAATTCTAACATTTCAACCTGTAAAGTTGAATTATTCTTTCTTCGTGTGGATGAAAATTAGAATAGCTTCATTTACAAGACTAATAATTGTAAATGTTGTCATTTTCACGAGGCATCCATTCTAATATGTGTCTGTCATAAATTCTGGCGCCCCACTTGTTTACAAGTACCTGCGGCCGAAAGCGCTTGCTTTATGAGGGTGACGACGAAGGGTCAATGATAACAAGCGGGAGTTTAAAAGGCGAGGGATTTGCTGGCGAATTCCTTTCTGTCACTCCACATAAATCGCGTCGGCCCATGAATTAGATGCTGGTCACGACGGGGGGCATCTGAGCTGAGCTGCTCACCCAGAAGGCCAGGGAAGGGAAAAATAAGGAAGTCTGGTGGGGTCACCACTCAGGGAATACAGTAAAGTATATGCAAGCTGTTTTGTTGCGCTTGGGTTACATCATGGTGGATTGTAGATGTAACATAATTACTTATCAGTGTTTGGATGAATTTTGTTAGATTTCACATTCAACCTTTTTTTAGCAGTGCACTCAGCAGAAACAGCATTAGGTTGCAACAAGATGTGGAACCTCACCTCTCAGGTAGGGAAAGAGCCTGAGGTGGTGTGCGAGGTTAAAAAAAACATTCCGACTAGAGCTAGTTGGGTTCACCTCAACACACGACTTGGGCTCCTGTACCAGTCTTCTTGAGAGGTGATAGACTCTCTTCCACTCTGGTTTGTCATAGGAAGCGATATTGTCTAAATTGTACACATTTGTCATTAGCATAGTCAACACTGACTATGAGGCATGTTATTTTAATTTAATTTGATTTTTTACTGTAATTGCCCGGTTGTTCTCATTCAGACTCTGAGCACCCTGGTGATAGGAGAAGCCAGTGTGTCGGGAAATTACTACTGTTTGGCCCAGAACGAAGAAGGCAAAAGTATGATGACCAGCCCTTTCTATGTTAGCGGTAAGTGATGTCCTCCATACAGCTTAATTTAATATGCATGCTTTCACAAATAATACCAGATGATTATCCTGTACAATATTCCTGGTAAGTAATTATAATATCCCAGAATGAGCATGCTGAGTGTACGATGTGCTATAAAGACACCAGAGGGGAGCATTAATTGAAACCATGCTCCCATGTAGCTGAGCGGCTTTGGTGCGTAAGCGAGGCAAATCTATCCCGAGCCATATGGAGCGGTATAATGGCACACGTTTAAAAAAACAGCTATGAATAACTACATTCTTTCCAGTGCAAGCAGGTCATTCTTTTTTCTTTTATCTGCAGGGCCTCCGCTATGAGAATTTGCATTTTATGTGCATCTGAGCATTTCCAAATGTTCCCAAATTGAATAATCCATTGCAGAACTGGCCCATCAACGTAAACTCAAATGGGTAAAGTTCAACTTGCAAAAAAATAAAATACAATTACAATTGAAATTTTCAGGGAAATGGGTGAAGCCTTGCAACTTAGACTCACAGCATGTGAGAGTTCCAAAGAGGAATCTGATTGAGGTCCAGAGGTGGGGAAGATGAGGAATGGTGGAATGCCACAAAAAAAAAAAAAAAAGTGGACAGAATTGTAACAACAGCTGTCTTCTGTTACGGAACACAGAATGCTTCCCAGCGAGCTGAACAAACAAGCACAGTCTGGTCCCCCTGGGGCCCTGACTGAGCTTCCCTGCAATTGGATGACTGCTGCGGCACCATCACCGACGCCGTCGTGCGGCAACGTGCTTCCAATTATCAGTGATGAAACAGGAAATAACTCGCATTTGACATTCCTGTCCCTGTTCTGTCTTCAACAGCGGGCGCACTTGGAGTTTGGCACCTGGACCTTCAGTTAATCCATCTCTTAATACCACCACTATCGTGTCGCAGTTGTATAAATAAAGTATATAAAAATTTAATATAACAGCACGCAACTGTGCCACACACGTTATCAATCAATATGTATCTAATACCATGAAAAAGACATCAAATAAATAAAATACATACTATACTGAGCAGAGATTCAGATTATTAAATGTATGAATGTGTGCAGATTGTTGCAGACATGTTTTGCTACTTGAAGTTGCCTGTAAGAAGTTGTGCTCTGACCAACCAATGCTTCTGATGGTGGTAAAGAAAAGTTGAAATATGCGGCGCTCGCAATGTTGTGTCATCATCTTTTCTTGTCATGCCAGATCACCCTGAGACTATTTCCATCCAACCTACGTTAGCCATCGAGAGGGAAGACATCACCCTGACCTGCCGGGCCTCCCGTTACCTCTACACGGACCTGCAGTGGTTGGATTCCAGGAATCGAACCGTCACCTCAAACGTGTCCCGTCTCCAGCTCGACCGCTACTCCATTGCCATCACTCTCCGTGTGCGTAACGTGAGCAAAAACAGCACGGCGGGGTACAAGTGTCGAGCCTTTAAGTTGCAAAATCAGATGGAAGTCAAGCTGGCTGCTTTCAATGTAATCGGTAAGTAATTCTGTACGTTGATGGAAAGCCCTTTGAGCTTTCATTCTTTATCCTATTAGTACGTTAAATTGTCCATGTACTAGTACACTCTTTGTCCCGAACAGTTATACGATTCAGCGCACCACAAGAATGATTAGGGAGAACGAGTACAACAGCTGTCTTATTAGTGCCCTTTTTTCCGCTACTGTCTTCCATTACAGTATGACATTTCTCTGCACTAGTAGTATAACTAGGAAGTACTAGTAGAACTGGGGTGTCCTAGTAGAATGACTGGGACATACTAGTAGAACGATTATGTCTTACTAGTGAAATTTTTTCACTACTGCCTTCCACCACTATATGATATTTCTGGGCACTCGTAGAAAAACTTTAGATGCACTAGTAGAATGACTAGGGCACACTAGTAGAACGACTATGCCCCACTATTACTGTAGAATGACTGTCTTACTAGTAAAAAAAAAAAAGTCACTCTTCCACTACTGTATGACATTTCTGTGCACAAGTAGAATGACCAGGTCACACTAGTAGAAAAACTACCATGTATGTCACCAGTAGTATTAGTATTACACAGTTGTCAACTAGTGCACAGTTTTGCCTCACTAGGAACATGTAGTTGTTCTACTAGTTCTACCATCACCCTAGTTGATCTACTAGTGTACAAAAATGTCATACGGTAATGGAAGGCAGCAGTGAAAAAAGAATGGCCCTCCTAAGACGTAATCGTTTTACTACTGCGCCTTACTCATTCTACTAGTGCACTGAATTGCCTTACTAGTGAGGACAAAGAGCATACAAGTACATGGACAATTCGGCACACGTGTAGGATGTCCATATTTGTCAGCATTCTAAATATTTAGCCAATATTCTGAAAGCGGGCATTGTACAGTGCAGCACTGCGATTACCACTAAAACTCTAATTCAAGATGTGTTTGTGTAATTCAGCGAGAATACAGCCCTGGCTCAGTCAAAATCTGACCGATCGGGTTGTGAACAGCAGCAGCACTCTGACGCTCACCTGCCTCGCACAGGGGGTTCCTTACCCCAACATCATGTGGTACAAAAACAATGTTCTACTGGAGGAAGGCCCAGGTAACTGATGTTATTATATCAAAAGAAGCTATATGTGGAATTGTCATTAAGGCACGCTATGTACATGAAAGCCCATTTGAAAAAAATGTCACTTGTGAATGGTGTATGAAATTGTGCATTCCCAAAAGTCAAGATTGAATCTCACCACAATCCAAGTATGTTTGCTATTAGGGGCCACACGTTTACAAGCTCCAGCACCTAATAAAAAGGGCTTTACCCTTAACACCTTTTCTTAATAAGCAGCATTTCTGATGACATCCACATTTTCCCCCTGGTTTGCAGGAATCACTCTGAGGAAGGACGGCACGCTGATCATCGAGAGGGTGAAGACGGACGACGAGGGTCTGTACGAGTGCGTGGCCGGCAACAGCGAGGGTGTCGTCAAGACCAGCGCTTTGGTCACTGTGCTCGGTGGGTAAAGTAGGGTTTAAGTGAAAAGTCATCAGAAAGTAAATACTTAAGTACAGATGAAAAAATCTACTGCCAGGAAGTGAATTCTTTTTTTGAGGTTTATGATCAAAGCTGTGACTGTGTGTCCTTAAACTGAGGTCGTGACCTCTGGAAAGTGTTCAGAGGTCCACTAATTACGGCAGGGAGAATTTGGCAGCAAGCTTTGACAGCTAAACAGCTGGAAGGACACTTGATTGTTTATGGTATTTTCACATCTAGTTTCATGATGTTTATAGTAACTGATGTGCCGCTTTAATTGCACATCATACAAGTGTCATGTGCTTGAAGCTATTTTTTGGCTGCTTAATAAACAGAATTGCACTGATGAATTAAGCCACTGACAACTACAGTGGGCTAACTCCATTGTTGTCATTTTGAAGGAGTGATTTAAAGCAGTGGTTCTCAACTGTTGTCACCCAGGGACCCACCTTTTCCTATTGTTGCAAAGTCGTGACCCACTTTCGTAGAAGTTAAGAACAACAGAGATTTTTTGTTTAAAAATAACTTCTGAAAATAAGGTTACAGTATATTATATTTTTACATGCCGTTTCAAATAAGTTTGCTGTACCTCCAAAGGCAAATTGCTAGCCATGACGTCCACGAACCAAAGGCTGAGCTGCACTGTATTTGTTTACAGATAAAACTAGTGGCTAGAGTGCAAGGAAGTAACATTTCTTGTCACTTTCCTACTGTGTTCCGTATTGCAAGTTGGTACGCCTCTGCACTGTACCAAAAAAAATAAAAATCATGATGCTGTCCGCAACTTATCCAAAATGGGTCCGGAACTCACTGTTGGGTCCCGACCCACCAGTTGAGGATCACTGATTTATTGGTTTATTGGTGCAATAAAAGCTTAGGGATTTAAAGTATATGTTGGTCATTTATATTGTAAACATTACTTCCTCTTGATATTTGGTTTTCCTCAAATTTTCCGTCAGCCTCACAGTTCTGAGGACCCGGGTTCAATCCCCGGCCCCGCCTGTGTGGAGTTTGCATGTTCTCCCCGTGCCTGCGTGGGTTTTCTCCGGGTACTCCGGTTTCCTCCCACATCCCAAAAACATGCATGAATTGGAGACTCTAAATTGCCCGTAGGCGTGACTGTGAGTGCGAATGGTTGTTTGTTCCTATGTGCCCTGCGATTGGCTGGCAACCAGTTCAGGGTGTACCCCGCCTCCTGCCCGATGACAGCTGGGATAGGCTCCAGCACGCCCGCGACCCTAGTGAGGAGAAGCGGCTCAGAAAATGGATGGATGGATGGATATGCTTACCCTCTATTCACTTCTCCACTTAAAAAAAGACAAATTCTGTTAGGCCACTCTAGTTCTCAGTGGAGTTATTCTCTCACTGTACTTCTCTCTACAGGGGAGGAAGGGAAGCCAAACGTGGAAGTTATCATTCTTGTGTGCACTGGAGCCGCCGCCACCTTCCTCTGGCTCATGCTCATCCTTTTCATCCGCAAGCTTAGGAAGGTAAGAAATGCAGAGAAACTCTTTTTGTCTCAGTGATGGAAAATGTATATAATCTTGATTACTGTGCATCCGGAAAGTATTCACAGCGCTTTACTGTGTCCTTCCATTTTGGTTTGTTACAGCACGTGTGGCCAAACCTTTCTGTAAAATTTGATTTTTGCAACGCACAGACGGGCCGGGTGATTTGTCCATGAGGTGGAAAAAGAAAGTTTAAATGTGAATATAAAATATGTTAAATTGTTTCTTTTAATAATTAAATAATTCATGCTCAATTTTATTTTAAGATTTATGTTAATTAATCGATCATATATAATTTAATAATTTTGCACATTCTTTAATAAATCATCTATTTGCATTGTTTATTCTACTAACATTTTTGTATTTTATGTATATTGACTATTTTAATAATCAAGTAATAATCTATGCTCATTCGCCATGTTATTTATAATTAATTTAATTATAATTAATTAGCCAACTATTTAATAAAGTAGGTTTTGTTTATTTTACTAATATTTTTATGTTATGTAAAATTGTGTATTTTAATAATAAAATCAAATCCATGGTCATTTTTCATTTTGTTTATAAATCATTCAATCATAAATAATTAGCTATAGTAAAACATTAAAAACAATTGGTTTTTTTCACACGAATATCTTATTTACAGTAAATCAATTAGCCAATTACCTAATGTGATAAAGTGAACAAATAGATTTAAATTGACAAGCTTTAGGATGAACTACTACCTACTGTATTTTAATGTTAGTCACAATGGTGCTACTTGGAGAGCTCATTATTTTTTTTTGAGGCGGTCAGAAGTCTGAGTACCACTGAGTTACAACAAAGAATGTATCTTTGTTCATCTATCTATGCCAGTGACATATAGTGGCAAGCATACAACAGAGCTTTTATTTCAAATAAACACACCCAGATTGCACACTGAGTAAGTACATTTATGAGTAAATTAAGAAGACTTTATCATTGGATCAGCATGCAGTGTTTAGGGTACTTTTTGTGACATTTTTTGTTTGGTGGTATGCCTTGAGATTTACAGTATGTATCTGAATATGTAAAATACGATACGTGCCTTGGCTTAACAAAGGTTGGAAAACACTGGTGTAGAGGTATTAACATTCTTGTTGCCCCTGGCTCTCTGACCAAAACATGACATTGTTTCATCCTGTCCCAACCAGCAGCAGCCAGCGCACTACAAAATGGGTCCGTCCATCATCATTGACCCCGACGAGTGCCCTCTCGACGAGCAGAATGACCTCCTCCAGTACGACAGCAACAAATGGGAGTTTCCCCGTGATCGTCTGCGATTAGGTGTGCAAATTGCATTTTTAACATCTTAAGCCTAACATCTAACATTAACATCGAACCCTTCTCCATTTTCCAGGCAAAACTCTTGGCCACGGCGCGTTTGGGAAAGTGGTGGAGGCCTCTGCTTTCGGGATTGACAAACTCTCCACCTGCAAGACTGTTGCAGTCAAGATGCTGAAAGGTTCCGACATTTATATTAATTTGTCTCAATATGCCACCACTAGTGGGGCAATATAATGTACATAGGAATTGTTGTTCATGTAACACGCTACCCACCGACCCTCGAAGGCCCCTCAGGTTCATCCTGGGGGTGAGACCGACATGAACTGGCTTGCATTAACGTCGCATTTGGACCGTTATGGGGAGCAGATGATCAAATCCATCCTCAAGATGTATTTCTCGCACACATGACGGACACGCCATTTACTTCAAAGCCAAGTGGGTTTAGAAGTACAATATAAGAAAAGACCTGCATCTTTGCAAGCCACAAAAAGATTTAGAGTTCTCAAACTGCGAGTTTGGGGGTCCGCAAAATCCTTTTCAATAAATTATTATTTCGGATCTTTTCAAAAAAGTGCAAACATACAGTATATACAGACAGGCACACCAGTACAACAAAAATACTTACTCTTACTTACATTAGCTTTAGGCCAATTAATACCTCTATCATTGTGACATATCAAATCTGACATCCCCAAATGACTTAAATCGTTGTTTTAAAAAAAAAAAAAAAAAAGGAGCATTATTACTCAACTCAGCTCCACTTTATTTGTATAGACTTTTAAAAAAACAACTGCAGCTATAACAAAGTGGTGTACATAAGATTGAACATAAAACAATAAAAAGAATAATAAATCAATATAAATATGTATATAAATAAAAGCAATAATGTAAATAAAGAAATGCAGGACTTTTTTAGTGAATAAAGGCTTCTTTCTGAGAATAAATGGCCTAATATATATCACCAATTCAGTTGTAGTTCTGAAAAGCACTTGTTAACATACAATGACTTTCTTCCTTGTTAAACTTTAATATCATATTAAGACTTTGTCTTGAAAAAAACAGGACTTGGTTCTTGAAAGATTTATAACTTTTTATTTCGACCAAATGCTTTTTTCTCTGAAAGCACATTCCAACTTTTCCCCTGAAAAAAATACTACTTTATTCTAATAATATTAAAACGTGTTTCTCTCAAATAAAATATAAACGTGTTATTTTAACTTTATGAATCTTCCCCCTAAAAATAGGCAACTTTTAAATTCCTCTGGCATTCAGGTGTTCACATGGTAGCTGTTTAATTGGTTTCAGGATTATAAAAAAGAAAAAGAAAGTTTAGAGTTTACATATTGTATCTCACGTTTGTGATCAAAATGTGCAGAAGAAAAAAAGGGTTCACGAGGGCTTAATACTAACATAAAAAAAATGATATTAAAAAATAGTGTTCCAAAAGAATGTGACATCATTTGAAATATAAATATCTGAGTAACTATGTCCCAAGCAAACAAAATGAAATGTTTCATGTTGAAAAATATAAGATGTATTTTCCAAAATTCAAACAAAATATGTATTCAAAAGGATATAGAGTTTATATTCCAGTTCACAAAGTGTCAGAAATGTGACATGTTTTCCTTGTCGCCCTCCTTTCATTTATTTATTTTTTTGGGGCCATTTCCAAATCTCCTTTGCATTAGGTATATTTTTATTGGATGTCCTCAATTGCACACTCTTGTTTGACTGTTACATGCATATTCTAACACACAAAATGTATTTTTATTGCTAGTAAATACCATTATCCACAGTGAAAAAAAGCCATAAACTAGTTATAAACCCTAAACTTAAGTGTAGCATTACGCTATGTTAGTTTTTACACATCTCGTTCAAATTTTAGATCGTTTGAGTGAGAATTGGCTTTATTAGACTACAAAATGATGTCATATTTGAAGTTGATATGGGCCACTGTTTATATTTGGAAACTATCCTCTGCATTAAGCCTTAATGTTGTGAGATGTACAGATAATATATCAGCGCGGAGAAGAAAATTAATAAGTAGCACGGCATGTAAAATGGAGAGGCTGTTGTCGAATTAATCATGTTACAGAGTAAAGCACATTCTCGCTGGCATGTTAGTCGTAGGTCAACTTTAATGGAAACCAGCAGGTCTTCACGTTGACTTGGTTTGGTACACGAGTGGAGACTTTGTGGCTCATAAATATCTGGCAGGGCCAAGCAACATAAAACCAAATCCTCGCTAAATCAAGCTTAGCCGCCTTTTCGGATGATGTTTAATGAACGCACGATATTAAATTCCAAACGTTTCTGGTATTCCATAAACGATAACGTCTCTGTTTTGAATGAGCTGTCCTATTTGCACATGATGACTTCACTACAATTATACACCGGGAACAAACTGTACTGTAGATTATGGAAAGTGAGCATTTATTCCATATCCTTGACATCAAGCATAAGGTCCAATCTACTAGTACACTCTTTGTCCTCACTAGTAATTCAGCGCACTAGTAGAACTATGTCTTACTTGTAAAAAAATTTTAACCACTATCAGTGCTACTTTTGACCTACTAGTACACAATTAAACCTTACTACTAAACTACCCTGCTGCACTAGTAACACTACTCGGCCCAACTACAATCCCAATTCCAATTAAATTGGGACGTTGTGTTAAACATAAATAAAAACAGAATGGGGCGAGGTTCACCTCTGCGAACAAGTGCGTGAGAAAATAGTCCAACAGTTTAAGGACAATGTTCCTCAACGTACAATTGCAAGGAATTTAGGGATTTCATCATCTACGGTCCATATTATCATCAAGAGGTTCAGAGAATCTGGAGAAATGACTGCATGTGAGCGGCAAGGCCGAAAACCAACATTGAATGCCCGTGACCTTCCATCCCTCAGGCGGCACCACATCAAAAACCGACATCAATCTGTAAAGGATATCACTTCAGAAAACAATGTCAGTAAATACAGTTCGGCGCTACATCCGTAAGTGCAACTGGAAACTCTACTATGCAAAGCAAAAGCCATTTATCAACAACACCCAGAAACGCCGCCGGCTTCTCTGGGCCCGAGCTCATCGAAGATGGACTGATGCAAAGTGAAAAAGTGTTTCTGTGGTCCACATTTCAATTTGTTTTTGGAAATTGTGGACATCGTGTCCTCCGGGGCAAAGAGGAAAAGAAGCATCCGGACTGTTATGGATGCAAAGTCAGAACAAAACAGCGTGGCTTCATAGTAACAGAGTGCGGGTAATAGACTGGCCTGTCTGCAGTCCAGACCGGTCTCCCATTGAAAATGTGTGGCGCATTATGAAGCGTAAAATACGACAATGGAGACTCCGGACTGTTGAGCAGCTGAAGCTGTACATCAAGCAAGAATGGGAAAGAATTCCACCTACAAAGCTTCAACAATTAGTGTCCTCAGTTCCCAAACGTTTATTGAATGTTGTTAAAAGAAAAGGTGATGTAACACAGTGGTAAACATGACCCTGTCCCAGCTTTTTTGGAACGTGTTGCAGCCATAACATTCTAAGTTAATGATTATTTGCTAAAAACAATCAGTTTATCAGTTTGAACATTAAATATCTTGCGTTTGTAGTGTATTCAATTAACTATAGTTTGAACATGATTTTCAAATCATTGTATTCTATTTTTATTTACATTTAACACACAACGTCCCAACTTCATTGGAATTGGGGTTGTAGTATCCATGTGTCACATACTAGTAGCCTCCTGGACCCTACTAGTAGCTTCAAAATGCCCACTCGTAATTTTGGTTCACTACTAATGAGTAGTTTTCCTACTAGTATGCAAAAGTTGTCCTACTAGTGTGCAGAAATGTCATACAGTAGTGGAAGGCATTAGTGAAAAAAAACATTACTAGTTGGACACAGTGGTTCTACTAGTACGCCTGAACAAATGTTCAGTTTTCTATAAAGCCATTTGTCCAGTTATTCAATATTTTGAGAATTTATTTGATATCCTTGATAAAGAGGCTTCTAGTTCGTGCCACAAGCATACTAATAGGGCCTGGTGTGCCGCATTTAAAGGGAATGAGGGGAGCCGTTTCAATTGGACAGGATTGAGGACGGCTGTGATCGCACCCACACCGGCGCAGGCGTCCCTCTTTTAAATGCGCTGGGGTACGCAGGTCCACGAAAAAAAACCCGTCTCCTCGCAGAGTGACGGTGATCTGATTCACTGGGATCTGCCCTCTGACCTAAAGTTTATAGCTGTTCACAGATCGTGAGGTGTTTTCTTCCATCAATTGTCCATATCTGTTCCATATTATGACTTCAAAGCATAGAGTACATGAAGCAAATATTATTGGAATGTGCAGAAACAATAGGATTGTCATCTGATACGCTCAACCTGCTCTGCGTATTTCCCATAGGCGGCGCGACGTCCAACGAGCGCAAAGCCCTGATGTCGGAGCTCAAGATCCTGATTCACATCGGCCACCACCTTAACGTGGTCAACCTGCTGGGAGCTTGCACCAAGCCTGGAGGTGAGCCTGTAGCAACACTGCCCTACTTTTCAAATTTATTTCACTAGCCAAAATTAACTGTGTTGTGACTGTGTTGCAAGGTCTCAGATATGAATGGGGAGCAGGTGTGTTAAATTTGGTGTTATCGCTCTCACGCTTATACTGGTTACTGGAAGCTCAATATGGCAACTCATGGCCCAGGACTTCCTGAGGAGCTGGAAAAAAAATGTTGCTCCAGATAACGATAGCCAGAGCTATGGCAAAAATAAAATGCCAGTAAAGTTGACTGTAACCCATCTAATAGTATGATCATAACGATCATATCCCTTAACAGTACGTCAATCACTGGATTACATGGGAATTCCAAATTTTACAAGCATCATATTTTTTTACTCCATTATGAGTTTTTTTTTTCATTTGAATAACTTTTTCAAAATTGTAACTGCTGTCATTATCTGTCCGCTGCACAGTGAAATAGTGGTTAGAACGTCTGTCTCACAGTTGAGAAGTCCTGGGTTCAAACCGCTCTTCCAAAAACAGTTTGGTTCATTGAAAAAAAAAAAAAAAAAAACATTGACCAAAATAACACTTTAAATTGTCCATAGGCGGGAATGTGACTGGGAATGCTTGTTCATCTATATGTTCCCTTTAATGTTATTATTGCTCAATTGTAACTAGTGACAAATGAACCTTAGTGCTCTAAAAAGCAGCCTGAATTTAGCAGAGATATTTAACTCCGATGGATGCGTCTTTTGTTCATTTCTTTCATTTACATGACTTTTAAAGTCAGCTATTACGACATTTACAATTGTTGCTGTGGGGCGGAATCCTCGCATCTCCAAAATGACTACTTTTCAGGGAATTTAAAAAAAACAAAAAAAAAAAAAAAAGCCATTTCATTTGCGTTACCAAATATGGTGACATAACAAACCGACCCACCCAACCAGACAAAAAAAACCTTACTTCACAAAAACAAATGACTATGGTTGCATAATTTTCCCAAACTCTTTCGCAAAGGTCTAAGAGCCATGATTGATGCAATAAATAAAACAATGAGCTAACTATACAGTGTAATAGACGGAAGTGAATCTGCACACAACTACCTTCGTGGCTAACCAGTTTCTTATGCACCAAAGCATGACAGCGTTCAATTTTCGACAAGACAGGATTACTCAAACGTATCTGACTGATTTTCACTCGTTATTGTCTTTCAATCTTGAGGAGACATAATTCCACACGGCTCCCGCAGATCGAGGCAAGAGGCGGAGTTTTACGACACTTCTCAGATAGCTCAAGCGTTTAAGACGGATTGGGTCTCAAGCTATTTTCAACACTCTCAATTGGTTGATAATGTGTAAAAATAACACACAAAGTGAAGACAGACCAATAGTATCGATTTGTGAAAATATGAAATTGACCACATTTAGACATGAGGTTCCCGCCCGACAACGACGCTGTAAAACGTTGAGGCAGTAAGACAGTCTAGTGGTTAGCATGTCTGCCTCACAGTCGAGAGGTTCCAGGGTTGAATCTCAAGTTTCCAAGTTCTCCCCGGGTACTCTAGCTTCTTTCCATGTCCCAAAAACATGCATGTTATGTTTGGTTCAAATTGTCCAGTTGTGTGAGTGTAAATGATTGTTTTTGTCTCTATGTGCCCCGTAATTGGCTGGCAACCAGTCCAAGGTATAACCCGCCTCACACTCAAAGTCAGCTGGGATCGGCTCCAGTTCACCCACCCCTCATGAGGATAAGCGATATAGAAAATGGATTGATGTTCAACCAAACCATCATCATATTGTCAAAAAAGAAAAGTCCACTAGCTCAGTGCGAACGTGCAACGTGAAACGCCATAGACGGGCTCGGGGAAATTAGCATAGATGTTGGGCGGTTGGGTCATTATGTATCTTGTCTAAACAGGACCATTGATGATGATAGTGGAATTCTGCAAATACGGAAATTTGTCCAACTATTTGAGAGGCAAGAGAGATGACTTTGTGGTTTACAAGGTGAGTCTCCAGCTCCGTTTGTAAGCTCAGGACGACCACATCTCCTTCAGCACGGCATGCGTTTTGTATTCAGAGTCAAGACGGCAAGGTGGTGTCGTCGGGGTGCGAGCTGAGCGAGCTGATGAAACGCCGCCTGGAGAGCGTGGCCAGCACTGGAAGCTCGGCCAGCTCCGGTTTCATCGAAGATAAGAGCTACTGTGACTCAGAGGAAGAGGAAGAAGGTAAAGGCCCAGCATTCCTTGCAACCAATTCACCCCCCCCCCCCCCCCATTCACTATTCCGCTTCTTTTACTCCCGTGTACCCCCCAATCCTAACTCCACCTTCCTGCTGCTGTTCCAGGAATCAGGGACAGCAAGGCCTTGACACTATCACAAGCAATGACCTATATTCACAACCTACATATTTACTCCATGAAATTGTATCCGTTTATTCTCGAAAGTATATATATTTTTTTCATTTGGTGCTGTTTCATTCAGCAGCACTGCGTCTAGTACGTCTATGCAGATGTTAATTTATTTTGTCCAATCAGTTTTCAGCCTCTCTGTGTTGTGATGTCCAATTGAGCCCAACAGATTAAACTGCTAGAAAGTGATTATAATTCAAATTGTTGCCTAGGTTTATGTGTTACATGCTGTGTTTGTTTGACAAAATAGTCCATTAAATAAAACGGTATTGTTCCCTCTTGTGGTCTTTGTGGCGGTGCAGACTTAGTTTAGTTTGTCGTATCTTTTGGCTTGTCGTGACTGTCAGCCATGTAAGCCAAATGTTTCCATATCTCACTCTTTGCTTCTTTTCTCTTAACGAGCTTGGGACGAGTGCAAAGAGGAATAAAAGACACACTTTTCGTAGGATTTTAACTATACGGATCACTGCCTGTTTCTGTAACCGATCAGATTTCAAATTCACAGAGCCATGATGCTGGCCCTAGATGACTTCAGCATTTTTACGCCTTGTGATTGGTTGGTCAGAGCAAACCTTGTTATAGCCGACTTCGATTAGCAAAACATGTCTGTAGCTGCTGCCCCCACCACCACCCCTTCTGCCTCTATTTGCCCCAACACCACCTTCCTCCCACGCCGCTTTTCCACCCCTCCCACTGAGGAACAAACACTCCCCCTCAGATTGTTTTGTAGTCTCCGTCCGATGGGGCGTTTCCTCCTCCCGTTCAGTAGTACAATCAGTCCAGCAGGCGGCCGCTGTCACCCCACTGCGTCTGGAGGCGGCTTTGTTTCCTGTCCCGACCCTCTCTCTTTCTCTCTCGGCTCCGCACGTCGGCCGTGGTGTTCCGGAGGTGTTATTTTGGTTTGATTAGTTGTTTACTCAGGTGGGGCTTCTTTTGACTGCCTCTCCGGACCCCCGACCTGCACCCTCCAACCCCAAGCGCACATTTCACCTGACCCATTGTGATTTATTCTTCCACCTTATTAGCGATGCCTTAAAGCAGACTTACAGTGCTAACTTGACTTACTGTAGATTACTCATGGAGACAGCGCTTCATACACTACAC
Organism: Phyllopteryx taeniolatus; assembly: GCF_024500385.1. Classification (NCBI taxonomy): domain Eukaryota; kingdom Metazoa; phylum Chordata; class Actinopteri; order Syngnathiformes; family Syngnathidae; genus Phyllopteryx; species Phyllopteryx taeniolatus. Next base: position 22,878,896 of record NC_084511.1, on the reverse strand, counting down.
TGTGTGTATGTGGCACATGGACACTAGGGACAGGAATCGAAAACCAGTTCATTTTGAGAACCGGTTCCCAGTAGTTTGATTCCTAGGAATTGTTTGTTTGATTGACAGATGATTCCACTTGTCGCTTTCACTTAGCATCTGACAGCGATCATTTTATTTACAACCTTTTATTATGACATCATCATGTCATGGGCGGAGAAATTTGGTGTGGGAGTGGTTATTATTCAAATTAGCCCCACTGTGATATAACAGTAGGGTTGAAGTTCAGAAGGGCTCACTCACAGACACATTCTCTCAACTAGGCACAAAAAAGATTTAATTTATTGTTTAATTTCATACTTGACAGGTGGGCAGGCACTCCAGGAACACAAATATTTGTATATAATTTTCCACAATATGTCTACGTGATAAGGTAGATGATTTGCATGACGCGTTGTACCGGACTTACTCGGAGGAATAATTAGTTTTAGCGATCGCAATTGATATTAATCGAGAAGTAAAAATGTCTGTCACTGGATGATTTAATTTGTTCTTTGTTTTGCAGAATCCGAAGATTTATACAAGCGAGTTCTGACTTTGGAAGATTTGATTTGCTACAGCTTCCAAGTCGCAAAGGGGATGGAGTTCTTGGCCTCTCGCAAGGTATTCAACATCACTTTATGTAATGTGTTGTGCAACACCAAAAACTTTATTACGTGAAATATTATTGCCCATTTTTATGCAAAGTTCATGTTGTTTTAATTGATTAACATGAAGGATCAGTGCGCTAAAATCCAATCTTTCAAAGTTTTTCTCCATTCTATTTTCAACACAACTGTTTATTGTAGACCAGCATTCTTTATTCTTCCAACTTTAGTGGCTGGGACTCATTTAGAAATGCAGCCATTGTTGTAAATAATCTCTTACAGATCATTTTTAGCCTGGATATGGAAGACATCGTGTCCTTTTGTACAATCGCTGACAGCTTAACGATGTGATGCTTTACAAGCTGAATTACAGCAGGCAGTGCACTGTTGTCAAGTTGCCTCCAATCACAACTCTTCTTGTTTCTGCGTGCCACATAGTGCATCCATCGTGATTTGGCCGCTCGAAACATCCTTCTCTCCGAGAATAACGTGGTGAAGATTTGTGATTTCGGACTGGCCAGAGACATCTACAAGGACCCTGACTACGTGCGCAAAGGAGATGTGAGTCAGTGACGGCCTGTGCATTTGGTACCTGGGACTTATGTCATGGAACAAATATTAGAAGCAGAAAGCAGAAACTATCAACGACATAGTGAATGATCCCGAATCTTAATTTTCCACTTTTCCAGGCCCGGCTGCCACTCAAGTGGATGGCCCCTGAGGCCATTTTTGACAAGATCTATACTACTCAGAGTGACGTGTGGTCCTTTGGGGTTCTCATGTGGGAGATCTTCTCGTTGGGTAGGTACCATGACCACATCTGAACTGTTTTCATTCTGGGAAGTGTGTTTATTGTATTCCAACTTTTTGTGGTGAAAGTGAAACATTTGGTCAAAGTATGATGCACTGATATATTAAAAAAAGAAAATGGTGTTCGTTTTAGTGTGCAAAACTGTCAGCAAGTTTTGAAATTAACTCTACATTGAAAGTTAAATCCGGAATTACCCATACTCACCACATATCCATCCATTCTCTGTGTCGCTCATCCTCATCCCAGCTAACTTCGGGGCGAGAGGCGGGATACGCCCTGAAGTGGTCGACAGCCAATCGCTGGGCACATATAGAAAATAGAAACGTGTGTACGTCTTTAAAACGTAAAGCTGCACGTTGACGTTACTGACACATTTGCACACATTTGTCCTTTCCCCCTACGTGACCACAAACATGTTCACATCTGGTTAGCTTTAGTCGAACAAATAAATCTTGAAAACTGTGATACAAAATGACAAAGTAAACAATGTTAACTTTGCAACAGCGTCATTTATGCGGTGATTGAGTGTGTACAGAAGATCAAATGGATGACGGCTACTTTATAAACACGCTAAAGAATAAGAAGAGCTCCAGTTAAGTCTGTGGCAGCACATGTAAAAAGTAGGTCACGTTCTAGTCTGAGTTGGGATGTAATTATTTAGGCTTTAAATTTTAACAAAGTTTGCTTTGGCTTAGAAATGTTCTTCTTTTTTTTTTTCAAGATAGCACTGGTTTTTTCAATGAAGATAACATTCACTTCAGTGCAGAAATGAATAGAAATGCCCATACCCTATTCCAGCCTTCCAGAAAAAGTTTTTGTCATGTTTTTTTTAATATTATTATTATTTACTAATTCAATGAACATTGTGCTGCTCTTTCTGGTGTGTGTGCCTTGGCCACCAGGGCCAGTATAATACAGACGTACAAATATACGGAGACCGTCACAGCTCCTCAGTAAGCCGCGGTAATACATATGAATGTGAGTATTGTTATTACCTGTCTCCATGCGTTGGTCCACTGTTTGCGTTCTAATATCCGTTGCATATATGGTTATAACACATATGCTATGGTGTTTACATAATGTTAGCATTAATCTAGCGGACCTGAAGGCAGTTGTGTGGTTGTTTAAAATAAACAATGTGTAATTCTAGTTTAATTTGACAGTAAACTGCACTGGGAGTGGCATTAAACAGCTTGAAGCCTCTTTTTGAAGAGCTGAACTGATACCAGTTGATGAATTTTGTCATACATTGAAAAAGCTGCAAAAGTTAGATATTGTCTCAAAGGTACAGCATTGAACTGGAAATGTTACAAAAGCTGCCAAATGATAGATATTTGACTGAAAATGTTTCACTGCTATTTTTCCACATGGACCTGAGCTTGAATGTTCACATTTTATTTCCAGCCTTAACATTTTAGACCCATATAAACTGCTGGTGCTGGTTTTGATTGATGATACGCTAGAGTAAAACAACTCAGGAGTAAGCGTAGTGTATTTTACATTCATTGACTGTACAGTGCTCACTTCTGCATCTGTTTTTGTGCCAAAAAAGTGTGGGGTGAAGGGCAATCATTTCACTTTATTGGCACATCAAATCTTACATGCAGAAGTTTGGCTGTTTTTGCAGCCTCCATCTTCATGTCACAATGAAAACATCGGACCAACATGGAAAGACGTTCAAGCATTTCCTCCATAATCTACTAGTGCGCCGAATTGTTCATGTACTAGTATGCCCTTTGTCCTCAATAATAATACACACTAGTAGAATGACTACAGTGCACTAGTAGCACAACAAGGGCATGCTTGTGATGTTTTTTTTCCCACTTTTGCCTTCTACTGCTGTATATTTCTTCGCACTACTGCAATGACTAGGGCACACTAGTAAAATGGCTAGGGTGCACTAGTAGAATGACTAGGGCATACTAGTTGAACAACTACAACACACTAATACGAAAGTATGGCGCACTAGTAGAACGACAAAGGCACACAGAAGAACAACTGGGGCGTACTAGTAGAATGACTGGGGCACACAAGTAGGATGACTTTAGTGCATTAGTAGAATGACTAGAGCACACAAGTAGAATGACTGGGGTGCACGAGTAGAATGACTAGGGCGCACTAGTAGGATAACTAGAGTGCACTAGTAGAACGACTTGGTCACTCTAGTAGAATGACTAGGGCGCACAAGAAGAGAGACTGGGGTGTACTAGTAGAACGACTGAGGGGCATTTGTAGAATGATGAGGGCAAGAAAGTAGAATGACTTGGGCGCACTAGTAGAACATTGAAAAAATTGTACTGGTAAACATGTAGTGCTTCACCAGTAGTACCAGTAGCACACAGATAGTGTGCACAGTTTTGCCTCTGTTCTGCTAGTGCACAAAAATGTCACACAGTCGCGAAGGGCAGTGGTGGGAAAATTAATGGCACTAGTAAGTCATAGTCAGGCTCCTAGTGAGGATAAAGAGTGTACTAGTACTGTACATGAACAGTTTATTGCACTTGCAATGCTCGAATGGCTTTCCATAACATAATTACTGATTTTTTTTAATCATTTCCATAACATACTGTATATAATTATGTGACAAGCTTGTTTCCGTCTCCTCGTTTAGGTGCGTCGCCATACCCTGGTGTCCAAATCGATGAGGAATTTTGCTGCAGACTGAAAGAGGGAACCAGGATGAGAGCCCCGGAGTACTCGTCCTCTGAAATGTGAGCGTTAATCTCAGTCTCACCAAACCACCAATCCTGATAAACACTCTCGTTTCTGTGTCTAAACACCCAATTTTAACATCTGAATCTATTTTTCAAATATGAGATGCGCACCGCTTATGACGACGGGGGGGGAAAAAAACTTGCTTTGTTTGTGCTTACTGCTCTTATCGTGTGTGGCGTACTGAATATGGCCACACACAGCACACCACACACATAACGAGCTTTCCACCGACAATCGCAAGTCTCCTCCCCTGAACCAGATGTCTGTTGTAGTACCAAGACTGACCTGTGAGAGCATGGAGCCACAGGTCAACCAGACTGCAAGAGAGTACAAAGCACAAAAAAGAGTAGTAGTAGAAAAAGAAATAGAAGAAGCAAAGGATTTGCGATGATCATTATTAAAGGTTTGACATTTACGATTGTTGGCCCCGATCATTTCCGAGCACAAAATCACTCTTGATACATCCCACACCACAAGATAATCGCACTGGACAATCTTTTAGACATCCGATAATTGGACTTTTGATGACTTTGGTTGGAAGAAAGGGGGGGAAATTGCGCAAATATGCCGACTGTGTTTGTTTAGCCTGCTTCGACAAGCTGTGTGATCAGCAGTGTCACGGCTGTAAGTGAGACACCACTTAAAAGTGTGGATTTTTTTTTTTTTTTTTTTTTAAAGAAAGCAGAACTTGATATGTTTTTATTTCATCCTCTTCCAAAGTTGTCAGAGCAGCAAGTCCGCTTCAGTTTTCAAGAATAAGAGCAGACTTGCCAGCCCTGCGCGATCCACACTAGGCCATTGCACGATAACTCTTTGCAGCGTGGAAAGCCATTTAAGAACTCACTTTATAACCTTGATATCCTACTTAAGAGCCAGGCGCTAGTATACTCTTTGTCCTCACTCCTGGCTATACTAGCCAGGCGCTAGTATACTCTTTGTCCTCACTCTTTGTCCTCACTAGTAGAAAACTAATAACTAAAAAAACTAAAGGCTTTAGGTAAAACCATTTGAGTATTTATTTAGATATATTTATTTTTTTTAGATCTAACCTAAGGTCTGAGTACTAGTACGCTTTTTGTCCTTATTAGGACAACTTTGGCATTGTAGGACAACTACTGTACACATTACTTCTGAGCAAAACTGTGCAATAGTTGACAGCTGCTTGCTAAATGTACGACTAGTCACATTGTACAATTCTACTACTTAACATTTAGCATGTCACTAGTAGTACTAGTAGAGCCCAGATGTCAACTAGGGCAGAGTTTTGCTTCACTAGTAGTGTGTAGTTGTCTTACTAGGATGCCACAGTTGTCCTACTAGTGTGCAGAAATGTCAAAGTAGTGAAAGATAGTAGTGGCAAAAAAACATTACTAGCAAGGCAGTCGTTCTACTAGTGCACACAAGTCATTCTACTAGTGTGCTGAATTGTCTTACGAGTGAGGACAAAGAGCGTACTAGTACAGGCACATACAGCTTCAGTAGTAGAACGACTAGGGCGTACTAGTCGAATGACTGTCCTGTTTTTTTGTTTGTTTTTTGTTTTTTTTCCACAACTAGTGCCACTTTTGACCTAGTAGTACACAATATAGCCTTACTAGTAAACTACTCTGCTGCACTATTCACACTATTAACCTCAACTAGGAGGCATGTTTCACATATAATGGCCTCCTGGACCCCACTAGTATAATGTCAGGAGTAGTACTATTACACACAGTTGTCAAGTATTGCACAGTTTTGCCTCACTACTAACATGTAGTTGTCCCACTAGTATGCCAAAGTTGTTCTACTAGTGAAGACAAAAAGAATACTAGTACATGGTCTTAAAGCTGGATATCAAATAAGCGCTGAAAGGGTTTGCCATAAATCTTTTTTAGCATTTATTCACATTGCACTAGTTTTCATTCATAATTCAGCACGCTAGTAGGGTGGTATCAAATAAATGCTTTGCTTCAAGCTGGTCGAACATTTATTTGATATTCTACTTGTGGGCTGAATTGTACTACAACTGAGGATACAAAGCCTACTGGTACATGGACCTTTAACTGGATATAGAAGAAATACTCAAACGGCTTTCCAATCCCTGGTTTATTTCAACCACTCACATATGTAGTCCATCAATCTTTCTTGTTTTCCAAACAGAGAGTAGGAACTTCTGTTTAATAGTGATCTGGTATCAAATGATCTACACATTTATTGTCGTCTCACGCCAAGTGAGACAAACAACCTGAATTCATTGGCTTTGCAGTGGAGACTTTGATTAAAAATGATGCCGAAAATCAAATGCGGATGTGCAGATGTGCGATGCAGACCGGCTGGTGCCAAGAGGTTCTCCTCGCACTTTCCCTCTTGATCTATGTGAGACCTGTCTCCGATACGAAGATGAAACCTGCTGATATCATGATGAATGCATTTCGAGTCCTCGGGGTTAATGGCATTGCGTGTGATCACACGTGTGTTTGGAGCCGTTCTTTGACAGCTTGATCCTCAGCCTCTCGCAAAAGAGATTTACGCAGCAAAATTTTGAAATTGGGGCACCCCTGACTCATTACAACTACTTTTTCCAAGAACGAGAACAATAAATTGAATCCCCATTTATTGTGGGGCCTTAGTTCCAGACCCACCCGGGATAGGTAAAAATCTGTGGTACAGAGATACCATTAAAAAAATAAAATTGAAACATAGTTTTTTACCCCTGCCACACATTTTAAACGCATTCAAAATTATTTAAAAAAAAAAACTAAAGTATTCCTTATGGCCTGTTCTCATTCTCTCGCTGTGAAGAAATCTCGCAGACTATATCGTATAACATCACTTTGAGGAAAAAAACTCTGGCTCTCACTGTTCTCAAAAGAGGTCTCGTGTGCTTGCTTCAAGCTATTTCCCACACAATTTTACTGTAAAACTGACATATAAAACAAAATAGAATTAAACATTGTATATTTAAACACTAGAATATTCAACCAAATCATATTACAACAACAGTCCCCTAGTTTAATGCTAACATATAATACGAAACATCATAGATGGGCAAACGTAAACTAGCATCGATGTTACAATAAATATAAACCTTCAAACAACTGCTACTTTAACACACGGAGCAGCAACATATATTTTGAAAACCCATGAAAAAAAACATCACTTGAAAATCTGTGATATAGTGGGTCTTCACTGTAAATGAATTACTCTGGTATGTAGTGACTAGTTCCTGTGGGAGTACAATAAATAGGATGTTGACAAACATACTGCAGACAGCTTTTGGTTCATCCTTACAGTCCGGGCAGGAAATGTGGTTCTCATTGTACGGGCAAACAGAGTGACAACTTCCCCCTTTGTAAGGTATGCATTAGCGTTGTGACATCCTGTCAGTGTGGCGAGGGCTCCCACCTGTTAAGACGTGAATGGCTAAAATACCCCTGAAAAGAAGTGAGCAACACATTTGGCAAGGAGGACGAGAGTTCAATATTGCAGCATCTGGTTTCCATATTAACATCAATTTATTATGGAACTTAAATGGAATGACAGTGGTGCGAAGTAGAAATGCTTTGTGACTGTATTCAAGAAAATGTTCAAGTATCTTTACATTACATGAGTCTTTTTATTTTTGCTATCTCTGTCTAATCTGAAAAAAATAAAAAAATATACTTTTAGCTAATTTAGCCCTTTTTTTGTCAGTCAATTCACAACGTTAGGAAAGGTATTTGCATCGCGTTTACAGTGATATTTTATTTTTTATTTATTTTTAACAAGGAAGCATTTATGTAAAGAGGGTCTCTCACATCTTGTCTGTGAAATTCAGGTTTGTAAACCACAGAAATGACTAACAGATCCCTCTAGATGGTGGCTTTGCATCATCTTGGATTTGGGATCAGCACAGCTTTTGGGTCGAAGATAAAGAACTGGGTGTAAAGTTCGGCTTGTCACGTCGACTATGAGGGGGCGAAATGCCAACACGTTGGAGGTCAGACAAGTTAAGGCATAGTTTTTCAATAGAAATCAATTTTTACTTGTATGCTTAAGTACATTTCAGAGTCTGTACTTTGTTAGTACTTTTGTTGAATCAGTACTTCGACTTTTACCAGTCTTTTCTTACACAAGTACTGTATGTGTATTTATGTACAATGTGCAAATACTTTTACCACCTCTGGGGAACGATAACAGAAGGTGGCGGCGGTTGCAGCCAAAACAGGATAGCGATCAGTCACTGATCCCGATCACAAACTTTTGCACTGAAGATCATTTAAACCGGGGCCGCGGAAGGGCGGGGGGGCATTTGGGTTTTTTTTCCTCCAAATTCCTGCATGAAACGAATGAACCTCACACAAGGACTCTGTGAGTCTTCCCACATGGCCACCGACGCTGACAGCTCGCCGTGGAGCCGTCAGAAGCTATGTGCTTCTCACACCCTTGACGGAGACGATCGCAAACGGCGCCAAAGCTAGGGATCACTTAAAACAAAGAAGAGGGATTCAGGTTTAAGATGACAGGCCATACACATACAGTACATGTGGGGGCGAAAGGACTCACACCCTGAACTTAAAGTAAAGTAGTAGATACAGAAACAACGCCAGTAAAAGTAGATTAAACTCCTTTACTTACAGTAAGTACAGGTTAAAAAGCACAGACTGAAATGTACAAAACCACTCTGCTTTAGGAGGAAGTGATGTGGGAGAAAAATCTGAGATTTTGCGGCTGTTTTTCAAATTGTAATCATGCAACTGTAATTTAAATATACTTTTTCTCCCCAGTAATATAATGGATTACAGTTACATACATTTTGAAATTAAATTACATAATCTCATTACATGTATAGTAATTAGATACTCCCCAACACTAGGGTACCACACTTATCTAAATTAAGTGCAGATTACTGAAGAATCTATGTAAATACAGTAAGCAAAGCAAAGCAAATTTATTTATATAGCGCATTTCAGACACAAGGTAACTCAATGTGCTTTACATGATTAAAAGCATTTCAATACAAAGAAAAAAACAGCTTATAAACAATTAAAACAAAGAGGAAAAAATATAAATACAATTAAAACAGCCTACAGTGCAAGAAATATCATTTAAAAGTAGAAATGCTCTAAAAAGCACGGGGGAAAAGAAGAATTTTTAACCTGGATTTAAAAACATGCACACTTGGGCCCAACCAAGTATTTGTACATGGTTACTTCCCAAGCACTGTGGACAGAGCTGCACCAGATGTTGCGCCTCTCTGACTAAACACGACCCACCATTTGTGCACTTGAAAATGCTAAATATTTTGGCACTGTGAGGTCCCATGTTACATTAGCTCAAGCTAAAAGTATGTTCTGAAAGAGCGTGTGTGTTGTGTGTGTGTGTGTGTCTGTGTGTGTGTTTGTGTGTGTGTGTCGTCTTGTAGCTATCAGACCATGCTGGACTGCTGGCAGGGGGAACCACAGGAGAGGCCCACCTTCACCGAGCTGGTTGAACAGTTGGGCGACCTTCTTCAGGCTAGCGTGCAGCAGGTATAATAGAACAATATAACGTTTTGAGTCCAGAGACAATTTTTCCGAGGTCCCCCTCGTGATCCTAACGGCAATATATATTATTATTATATATATTTTTTTTTAATTCAATTTCCAATTCAATCCTTTTTTTTACAAATAATTATTTGATTTAAATATTTTTTTTATTAAATGTATTTTTTAAATTTTTTTTTTTTTGAATTTGTAATGGAATGTTCATTTGAATCTTTTTTTATTTGAATCTTTTTTTAATATATTTAATTTGTAATTGAACTTGGTATTAAATTTGTATTTTTTTTTTTTTCCATTTCATTTTTAAATTCTTTTACATTCAAAACAAATCCCAAGCAGAGCGTGGAGTGACAGGGCAGGATTAGTATTAAAGGTCAGACGTTTTGCGTCACACAAGTAAGTTAAGGTAGAAAAGCAGCAAATATGCAGGAAGTAGGCAGGGTCCGTCTTGCGGTTTACAGAGAAGCAGAGTGGTTCACAGTAGCCGAGGAGAGGAAGTCGCACTCATCGCGCACAAACACTTTGGCGCAGATGAGAGTGACGCCATCAGCCTTTTATTCGCGCTCAAGAGGAAAACCAATGCGTTCCATCCATCCATTTTCAACACCGCTTATCCTGGTTAGGGTCACGGGGCACTGGAGCCTATCCCAGCTGACTTCAGGTGAAAGGCGGACTACACCCTGAACTGGTCGCCAGTCAGTCGCAGGGCACATATAGACACAGACAACCATTCACACCGTCACTGAGTGGGAACTAAACCCACGCTGCCTGCACCAAAGTCAGGCGAGTGTACCACTACATCATCAGTGCCAATGGGTTCCATTGGTGTGATATTAGATACTGTTGCAAATATTTGATGAAAGTAAACGAACATTTGTTCCTGTTTGTAAAACAAACAAAGTATTGGCTGGAAAGAAGCTACAGTGCATGGGTTCACTTTAGCTATTGTTGGTAGTTAGCATTAAGCTAGGAGATTTTCATTGCACGAAATTATTTGGTTTGGTCTTTAAATATACCATTTTTTTAATTCTCTTTTTTTGTATGCTCTGTCTGTATGTTTTGCTGCGCCGTGTGTGTTAAAGTATCAGTTGTTTGAAGGGTTATAATTACAGTAATATCTATGCTAATTCCGTTAGCCCGTCTATAGTGTTTCGCATTTTATGTTAGCATTAAGCTAACAGACTTTTGTCATTATATGGTTGGTTGAACATATTGGCATTTAAAAATACAGTTTAATTCTGTTGTTTCCTGTGTCAGTTTTACGGGAAATTTCGACTGAAAGTGATTAACAAACAGCTTAAAGCGAGCATGGTTTACATCTTATTTGAAGAACTCTGCTATCGAGTCTTCTTTTTGTTTCCTCAAAGTGATGTTATACGATAGTGTCCCATTTCCTGACAGTGATAGAGTAAGAACAGGTGCTAAGGAATACTTTAAAACGTTTCTTTTAATAAGTTTAAGTGTGGTTTGAATTTGTGTGAGAGGGCTACAACAATTTTTTTCCCCAAACGCTTTTTTTATGTGGTCTCTCTTTATCGTGGATTTTCACTTATCGCAGGTGGGTCTGGACGTTATCCCCCCCACGATAAACAGGCTTCACTTCAAACACAAAAGCTGAAGTCAGAGCATATATCACATATAAAACCTCTTCTTAGTAATTCTGTTGTTGTGGTGCAGGAAGGCCAGGCACAAGCTAGTCAATGCAAACAATGCGTTTAAATTTATTAGCTGTGACCTGGCTTTGTTTGGCTGCTCTCCACACGTCGTACATGTGTTTGTATGTTTAACAGCCACAGCGCATCGCCCATGAATCTGCTCGTCGCGCTTTACGCGGCGCGTTGGGTAAATGTTGTACCCAGATGTTTTGTGTTTGTGTGGCTGATTTAGGAGGGAAAACACTACATACCCATCAACACCGCCCTGCTGGCCAAGGTCGGAGACCTCGATGCCGGCAACATGCCGGAAGAAACGCCCACGCGGCCCGTTTCGCAGCGTGAGTCAGGCGGCACCTGGTAAGAAGGGGCATCAGCTTTTTTTTTTTTTTTTTCCCTGTAGCAATCATATTGTCAGACAATTATGAGAATTAAATCAAAATAATATTTTTATGTTTTAACCACATTCAAATATATTAAAACATTAGTTTCATTTCCTTTAATTTTGTTTAAAGAAAATGAAAAAAAAAATATTCAGTAACTTGACCAGGTTTGAATAGTTCAAGAAAATCTAATTAATTTAAGGTAAATTTAAAATCAGAAATGAATAAATTAAATCTAAAAAGGATAAGCAATAGCAAATTAAAATTTCATCAAAATTACATGTTACAAATTTTATTAAATTAATCAACCTATTTGGCCATTTTAAGTCAATCAAAATAAAGTAAAGATGATTCTGATTCTAAAAAAGGTTACATTGGCCAGTTTGACTATTCAAGTAAATCTAATTAAATCTACTAGAATACAATAAAATTTACAAAATCAATTAAGTTAATTACATCAGCTGAATATTTTTTTTAATTAAGGGAAAAATAGACAAATGTGATTACAGATCAATCAAATTAAATCGAATAAAATACAAAACAATAATTAAATAAATTAAATTAGAAAATGTAATACAATTACATTCAAACAAATGTGATTACATAAATGAGATGACTATTTTAAGTAAATTAAATAAAATCTAATAAAAAAGAAAACTTCAAATGTGATTAAATAAATGGACCGGTTTAACCATTTCAAGAAAATGTGTCTTTTGCATGTTAAAAAAATAAATAAATTACTTTAAGAGACCACTCAATTTTTCCTCCACCACATCTTTGTGTTACTCACTCATCAACCTGTTTCCACACAGAATAAATACGAATGAATTTAATAAGATAATCAAAGATCTCCTTCTGAGGTTCCTAATTATTATACAACCCCAATTCCAATGAAGTTGGGACGTTGTGTTAAACATAAAAACAGAATACAATGATTTGAAAATCATGTTCAACCTATATTTAATTGAATACACTACATCCGTAAGTGCAACTTGAAACTCGACTATGCAAAGCAAAAGCCATTTATCAACAACACCCAGAAACGCTGCCGGCTTCTCTGGGCCCGAGCTCATCTCAGATGGATGCTAAGTGGAAAAGTGTTCTGTGGTCCGACGAGTCCACATTTCAAATTGTTTTGGGAAATTGTGGACGTCGTGTCCTCCGGGCCAAAGAGGAAAAGAACCATCCGGGCTGTTATGGACACAAAGTTCAAAAGCCAGCATCTGTGACGGTATGGGGCTGTGTTAGTGCCAATGGCATGGGTAACTTACACATCTGTGAAGGCACAATTAATGCTGAAAGGTACATGCAGGTTTTAGAGAAACATATGGTGCCATCCAAGCGATGTCTTTTTCATGGACGCCGCTGGTTATTTCAACAAGACAATGCCAAACCACATTCTGCATGTGTTACAACAGCGTCGCTTTGTAGTAAAAGAGTGCGGGTACTAGACTGGCCTGCCTGCAGTCCAGACCTGTCTCCCATTGAAAACGTGTGGCGCATTATGAAGCGTAAAATACAACAACGGAGACTCCGGACTGTTGAACAGCTGAAGCTGTACATCAAGCAAGAATGGGAAAGAATTCCACCTACAAAGCTTCAACAATTAGTGTCCTCAGTTCCCAAACGTTTATTGAATGTTGTTAAAAGAAAAGGTGATGTAACACAGTGGTAAACATGACCCTGTCCCAGCTTCTTTGGAACGTGTTGCAGCCATAAAATTCTAAGTTAATGATTATTTGCTAAAAACAATCGTTTATCTGTTTGAACATTAAATATCTTGTCTTTGTAGTGGATTCAAATAAATATAGGTCGAACATGATTTGCAAATCATTGTATTCTGGTTTTATTTATGTTTAACACAACGTCCCAACTTCATCGGAATTGGGGTTGTAGAAATCACACCATCCTGCAGCAATTAGACCCATCAGTGCCACTGTCCCATCGCATCCAGAGTGCGCTTAAATATTAAACTCCAAGAGAACATTGTGCTGTGCCAAGATTTACGCAGAGCCACGTTTTTGTCAGTTTTTTGGGGCGGGGGGTTTTGCCATGAGGGTGAAAGCTATACAGCCGCTTTCTAGATTTATGTTTCAAGTAATATTTCTTTATCCTTTCGGGTGTTCACCTATGCTCAAAGTATGTTTTACTGATGATGTGATGAAAAGCAGCGATGAAGGGTCAAGCCCGAAGCTGAATTATTCCAAGAGGTTTTTAGGCTGGCCACGCTGCATCCAAATGCACAGTCGGCGGCTTCGATGGCCTGGATTCAACACATTGTTGCTCTAAGTCATTAAGTTCCTACAGTTTTATTGCCGCTTGGCTCCAGTAGAATCAAAGGGCTTCTCTAAACACAAACATTGAGAAGACCTTTCCTGGAAATATTTCCCTGCTTTAGGAACATCAAGATCAGACCGGCCAGCGTGAAAACCTTCGACGAGGTCACCGTGGAGAGCGGCGGCAATCACGCTCACCAGGTCAGTTTTAAGTTAGTCAACGCATGCTTTGGTTGGTGGGATGGTGTCATAATTTCCATTTTTCAAATGTGTGGGTACTGGTAATGATTATACCGTGTGTGCGTGTGTGTGCCTCCATGTTGAAAAGGGTGTACAGTGTGACAGCGGGATGGGCCTCTCCTCCGACAACATGAATACTCTGAAGAGGTTGGAATCGTTGGCCGGACGACCTCTCAGCATCATGGCTCTGGCGTACGTACACGCACGCTCACGCATAGTAAATACATTACATTTGTGCACCACTAGCTAATAGTGAAGCGCTAGATGTTAGCTAGTAGACTTGTTAACCAAGGGTATGGATATCAAGGATATGGAATAAATGCTCAAACGGCTTTCCATTGTCCTTGTTATGAGAGCCTTTGTGTTGGAACGGAAGAGTTAGTTAAAGTGTGCCGAGAATGATCTTCATGCGTCAGGAAGGCCGTCCTTGCCAGGTGTCTGTTCACTCACGGCCCACCTTTGAACTTACACAAGACCCCCTACTATCTCACACTGTTGGCTGCCTCCTTTTGTTTAACAGGAGTCACCCCATTGGTCACTGGCACAGCGAGCCAACACTTTTTTTATCATCATCATCATCATTATCGTTGAAATATGAGGGACATTTGTAACAAACGAAAGGCAGCTTTCTCATGAGTTTTAATGCCACTTACTTGAATCATTACTCATCCAGAAGGCACTGAGGTCGGGTACATTAACCCTCCACCCCGTCGAGCTGCGACCCTTTGACTGCTCTGGGAGCGGACACCGCAGCAACCTGCATTGACAATTACTCAACAAGTGAAGCAGAAACGGGCTGGATGATTAACGACATAATAAGAATGCGGAAAGCCTCGTGATTGCCCAGCTTTCTTGAATCCAAGCGTAGTATTAACACGCCATGAAAACAACATACAAAAATGTTGTAGCCTATATTTTCCACACACAAAAATACATACATTTTCCAGAAAAGTCATATATTATTCTGAGAAAAAAAGTTATATATTTATAGTTAGGGGGGTTTTATATTTTCAAGAAAAAGGGTTTTGACTTTCAACAAAAGTTTAAAATTTGGGGGAAACAAGTTGTTTGTTTCGGCGGCACGGTGAGCAACTGGTTAGAACATCTGCCTCACAGTTCTAAGGACCGGGGTTCAATCCCCGGCCCCGCCTGTGTGGAGTTTGCATGTTCTCCCCGTGCCTGCGTGGGTTTTCTCCGGGCACTCCGGTTTCCTCCCACATCCCATAAACATGCATTAATTGAAGACTTCAACTTGCCCGTAGGTGTGAATGTGAGCGTGAATGGTTGTGCCCTGCGATTGGCTGGCGACCAGTTCAGGGTGTACCCCGCCTTTCGCCCGGAGGTAGCTGGGATAGGCTTGTAAATCTTTGTAGAAACTAATTATATATTGTACGACCTAATTATATATTTTTCGAGAAAAAAGTCGTATACTTCTGAAAAAGAAGTTTTACATTTTCTAGAAAAAGAAAAAAAATCAGAGACAAAAGTTGCATAGTTCTGAGAAAGAAAAAGTTAATTAGTTCAAAGAAAAGAATAAGTTGTGTATTTTCAAGGGAAAAAGTTTTATATTTCTAACAAAGTTTTTAAGACAAAAAACATTTTCAGTGGGAAAAATGTATTTTTTTGACAGAAAATGTAATTTTGGAGATATTTTCAATAAACCTTTCAGATATTGTTGTATTTTTGAAAATATACAACTTTTTTGTTGTATATTTTCAAGAAAGAAAAATATTTTTGAGGAAAATGATGTACATTTTCTAGAATTAAGTCATATATTTCCTAGAAAAAAATAATTTATATATTTTCCCCCCAAAACATTATTTCCCCCCAAAGAGCTGTATATTTGTTTAAAAAAAAAAGTTTATTTTCGAAGGGGGGAAAAAAATGCCTCCTTTTTATACAAATATGAAGTAACATCATTTAATGAACATTACAGCCTGTTTTGCAGCGTCCTTTTGATATGCCTGTATTTAAATTAGGACTCATTTTGGACATGGAATGTTTTTTGTTTTTTTTTATTCATATCTGTTAACACAAAGAAATCATTAATAATGTCCAAAATTGTAAACACACCGTATAGAACAACATTCCATTGAATGTAAATCCGCTATGGGTTACCTGATTGAGAGCACATTGGAAACAACATGCACGTTAGAATAGCACCGACATGTCTCCTCGTTTGTTGTTTTTGTGCGCAGCATGAAGGCAATGAGCAAGAGCAAAGAGTCCGTACTGAGCGACCCCGAGAAGGACAAGTACCCAGCAAACGTCCCTCTAGACTTCAGTCTGGACGACTCTACGTTGGACGCAGAGCTGGAGTGTCACAGCCCGCCGCCTGACTACAACTACGTGGTGCGCTACTCCACGCCGCCTGTGTAATCTCCCGCCTTCTTCACGCGTGGCCACCGGCAAGCCCTTCCGCATGTATCCCATAACGAGGACATGGAATAAATGCTGAAAGGGTTTTCCCTTTAGTGGCCACTTGAGCGGCGAGCTAGGAGAAAACTGGAGAAGCTGTGAACTGTGACACGAGCCACCGGTCAACTTGCGTGGTTTGACTCGCCAGGCTGACTTGCCAGCGCTCGAGAGTTTGTTACAGGTGAAAACTGGCTCAGGTATTTCAGTCAGCTCCATATTAGGCTTTTCTACTGTAAAATGGCCCCACAAGATTCACCCACCGAGAGGAGAAGACAAGGCTTTTGTTTTCAGCTGGTTCATTCATGACAAAATGGAAAGATTCTGCTATTTTTTTTTTTTTTTTTAAACAATTCCAAACAGTTCCCATGTGTCTTCCCCATGACATTTTTTTCCAAGGACTGATCATAATCCCTAGCGCCAATTCAACATAACGACCATTTGTACCCCTAAATGCCGCAAGATTTTTTGGGGGAAAGATTCAACCCAAATGTTCTTGACTTCTATAATAGAAAAGAACTCAACCATATTAAATCTAATTAAATTCAAGATTTATCCATCGTGCGCATCGTCCACTAGAAACAAGGCTCTGAACTCCTCATCTCAGTTCTACATAGTTCCTTGGCGCCAAGATGCCACAAGAACAGTGAATACAATCAACATGCATCGGTTCACTATTTACTGTACGTATGTACAACTCTTTAAATTCACATTTTTAACATTGTAATTGCAGCTCTGCTTACCTTTTGCCTTTAATGTAGTGAAATGTCAACCCACTGCATCCCAGAGACTCAACTATTTGTAAACAAGTCATTCAAAAAGTCCAATTTGAACATTATTGCAGCTCTGCTTACCTTTTGACTTTGATGTAGTGAAATTCCCCCCCGCCCCCCCACCCCCCTGTCTCTGCCCAGAATTGTACTGTTATCCTCCGCACTACCCAACCAGGCTCCAGAAACCCAACTATTTTGTCTACGCCCAGCACAAAGTTAATTTTCCATAATGTCCCCCTCAACTACATTTGCAAAAGAGTGATGTGAAGAGCTCTATTTTGTAGAGTTCTCATGTTTAAGGTGCCCAACGTATTTACGAAAAGATCAAATTACTCAGGTTGACTCGTCGTCAAGTCACAAATGAATGGAAGTTTTGCTTTAAATGTACATTGAAGGAATCTATAGATACACCCTGGTCAATTGTATTTTTGAAGGTTCTTTTTTTGTTTGTTTTTTGAAACATGAAGTATTTATTTCAATTGTAAACACTGTCAACTAGGAAGGTTCGGTTGTGTGTGTGGAGTGATGTTGCGCCACGCAGATGTTTATGCTGCTGCGTTCACTGGCAGGATTCAGCGGGTTTCCTCCTCCGACGTCGTCATCACGCCAACGAAAGCTTGCGGGGCAGGCTGCGTGGCGAACAGCTTTCATTCTGTTGCATTTTGTCAAATGCCCTCGCTTTCTGGCTACATTTTCAGGGGAAATTCAATGTTAGCCCTTATATGCCGTTCGGGGTCAAATGTGACCCGTTTGGATTTTTAAAAAGATAAAATAAAAAGAGCCAAAATGTCAGCCTTTCATCCTGAAATGTGAAACTTTCTCTCAAAAACATGCCAGACAGAAGTGAGCTTCAGAGATTGATAGAGGGCTCAGAAAGTTAGTAGCGCTTTCTCTTGGGTGCTAGAGTATCTGCATGTTAATGATAAGTGAATGTGAATTATCATCGGTCATGAAAATGCCCAAATGTGAAAAAGATCTCTAGTTCATAATTTGACGTAGGCCATTATTGTGATGTCAAATTTGACCCAGAACATTCTATGTGCGCATGGAAAATGAACAGTATGTAAGGGTTCAACAAAAGTACCGTGGACCAAACTCATTAGTTTGCTTGTTTCCTGACCACTACAGAAAACCCACAACAAAAAAAACATCGACAAGTGATGAATTGTGGAAGTTTTTATGCGCAAAGGAAATGATTATGCACTGATACTTAACATCAAATGTATTTTTTTTTTTCATATTCTAATTGTATTTTCTTTTTTATTAAACAGCGTTGTGGCTCACAAGTCTTACATTTAATACCTAACTCCTTTATTAGCCATGTTCATTCTATGGATTATGTATGTTGTGTAATTCCAGTTGACCAAAATGTCCGTGTCAATGCAGCTTATCTGGAATAAAATGTTTTGTTATGTACTGTATGTAATAACCCACAGCAGTTAAAAGCAGTAGTTTATTTTGCATTCACTTTCATTCATGTAGTGTAACAAGTTGTATTATTAATGTTCCCCAACACTGTTGCTGAGCATATGAAGTAAATAAATAAAGATCTATATATTTATACTTTAAATGCTTACTGGTGGGTTTTTTTTGTGTTTGTTTTGTTTTGTTCTTTTGGTCTTATCTATTTTAATGCGGAATATTTTGATGAACATAATTCACATGCAAAACTATAGAATTATGAATTACATTTTCATTATATAACATAATCAAGCTTCAAATATATATTTGGAACAAATTTGGAATAATTCAACACGTTGTATAACCGCTAGAGCACATGTGTCAAACTGGTGGCCCGGGGGCCAGATCCGGCCCACCACCTCATTTTGTGTGGCCCGCGAAAGCAAATCAAAATTGCTAATTGTGTTCTGGTGTAATAACATTGAGATATTTGCAACCATTTTTTTGTTACCAATCCCCCTTTGAAAAGAAATGTAATAGTTGAAAAACATGTTCTTATAGGCTTCTGATTTCAAAACTGGTTATTCATCAATGTGTTGTGTATACTGTTTGTAATTATAGGAGGTATTCTTTCGTTTGTATGGGTTCACAGTCGTAGCGGCCCTCCGGTGGAAGTCATAACTACGATGTGGCCCGTGACAAAGATGAATTTGAAACCCCTGCCCTAGAGCAATGGTGTTGCTAAGCTAAGTTCTTAAGTCCTACTCCAAATTATTTTTTACATTTTTAACACATTATAAGTACATAATTCTAAATAAATCTGCCCAATTGAGCCAAATTTGTGATTGGAAACCTCACAAAACGGCATTCCAGTGAAATTCAGCCACATAATTGGTACCGTCCAAATATCAATAAAATAAGTAAAAGTTTTTGGTGGCTATTTGGAAGCTTCTTGCCTGTCTGCTGCTTGTATCTGCTCTTCTTCCTGGCTTTTAAAATCATTTTTTTTTTGTATTTATTCCATTAGGTATTATCTTAAGGTCATATGACCCAACCCTACTTCTTTCCCTGAGGACATTGTGAATTACGAGGTCGGAGGTTGTAAGAATTCCCGCTCAGCTCTGATCTCTTTGACCTTCCTGTTGATTCACATTCTTATTCTCAACTCATTCATGCATTGGGGCAGGAATGCGGCGCTCCTCGGACGGTGAGTCGCTTCCCGGTCGTGATGAGGTGTCGGCTGCTCGTCTGCTCTCCGGGACAAAGGAAGGAACTCTTAATCACGGTGGTCCCGACTGAAGGACGCCACAAACTGGGCTTCCTATGGGAGCGAGGTGCCCCCGTATACAGAAAGCCGTCTGAGCAAATATTCCATATCCTTGCCATGCAGTTTAAGGGCCATGTATAATTAGACGCTTTGTCCTCACTAGTGGGAAAACTTTAGCATACTAGTAGGGAAACCACATGTTACTAGTCAGACAAAACTGCGCGCCTAGTACTACTGCTAGTGACCTAAAATTCTCCTAGTCAACATCTAGAGCTTGACGAGCTCAGTGAACACCAGCATATTTGCACATTCACCTATTTGCATTTTGTTTTTTTCAGTTAGCAAATTAAATTGTCGGTTCATGTATTTATTGAAAATAAAATAAGATGAATAACATACAACTTGCATATACCGTATTTATTATATTAAACAATTGGTAAACAATATGAATTGTAAATAGAGCATTCCTCACATATTTGCAGCTTGTGCAATCACCTATTGAAATATTTTTTTTTAAAACTATTCTTCGTTATTTGCTGTTTTCGTGCTCAGGACAAAGCCATGTCTAATTTAAAATCCGCACCGCACAGATGTCAACTAGTGCGCAGTTTTGCCGCACTGCTAATGTGTATTTGTCCTACTAGTGAGGACAAAAAGTGCGCTAGTATATGGACTTTAAGCTTGATAAGGAGGCTATTAAAAGTGGCACTAATAGTGAAAAAAACATGACTAGCAAGACACATATTTTGCGCCCTAGTCATTATGCTAGTATGCTAAATTGTTTTGTGAGAACAAAGAGTGTATTAGCACATGCACTTTAAGCTGCATTTCAATAGAAGAAATGCTCAAACGGCTTTCCATCCACGCCGGTTACAGAGTGGGTGTGTGAGGGGAACTCCTTCTGAGGGTCCTGACAGGATCCGGTGTGTTTACATGGAGGTGAGTGGCAAAACACGCCCACGCACGCATCCATGAGCACATGCGGACAAACAAGGGAAGGATGTCGGTGGGGAAAGGAGGTGAAACGGAGGGGGTTCTGACAGTCATGTTTTTTTCATTTGGAAACAAACACAACAGGCTCGTGCTGGCAACGGTAATTTTCCACAGAAGCAAAGCAGCGGCGAGGGGCATCCTTTTTACCTTTCCTGTCTTTAGCTTCAATTTATTTCCCAATGACAAAAAAAACCCACTTGCAGGACATCCGAAACGCACAATCATCCTCAGCATTGTTTCATAACCCCCTCGCCGATAGGTGAAGCTCCGCCGTAGACCTGTAGATGTGGGGACTGTGGAAATGATGGCTTGTGAGCCACATGTGGCTGTTTTGAGGGCCGACAGATCAATTTTAGCTGACAATTCTGAACAAGAAAAAATAATGAACGATTCCGCTGATCTTTTTACCTTTTATCTTTAATGACGTTCAAACTATAAAACTTTCTCATGCATTTTGATCCATCCATCCATTTTCTACCGCAACGCAGGTGGCTGGCGTCAATGCCAGCTGTCCTTCCAGGTGCACTAGCATCAGAAACCAAGACTGTTTTTATTGGACAATGCGGTATCCTACCCGGGTCGTTGTGAGGTCAAGAAATAAACGTACCTCCATTTAATCAAATAGTTAGGTAGGTTTTGACGAAGATGGTGGCGAAAAGAAAGAAAGATGAGGAGTAGCGTACATTTTAGATCGACGTAAGCCATTTATCGCAGTTCGGTGTGCATCCTGCCGGCGACACACTGCGTGAGGAAAGTCTCGCTGTTTTGCCAATGAAAGGGTCAACAAGAGGGGAGGATTTATTCAAGTTTTTCATTGAGTTCGCTAAAGAAAAAAAATCTACCTATGGACAAACTTGTTTTCGGTGTGTGGTGTTCCCTGTATGTTGTGGAAATACAGAAGATTTGTGGTGGTCAAATTTATTGTTGCCCGAGCTTCCAAATGATCGGCAGTTTAAAACACACACAGATGATGAAACAATTATTTTAAACTATATCGCAACAATTCAGTATTAAATTTTTTCTAGTCTTTGCACGCTCCCAGAACTTACTTTCAAACATATTTAGTGTATTTAGAAACAAATCTTTGGTTCAACTTTAAAGATGCGTGCACAGCAAGTGACCTCGCTCAACATTTTCATCTCCAGCAGCTAGCCGGCTTCACATCTAATCTCCTGCAGTCTTTCAGAGCGAACTTCGGAAAATTTCACGAGCACACTCGTGTCTTTCAAAACTCATTCACTGCCAGCCTTCCAAGTTAACATGGGTATTTGACGTCTAAAGCCGTCAATGGCAGTGAATGTGTTTAAATTCCAAATTCATCACTCATCCACACGGACGTGCGGTGGACAAAGCCGACCTGAGTTACATCCCTGGTGTCTCCATTATTTGACATTTTGAGATAGAACTTGCTAACCTGAAGGCCTCAGACATGTGGGTGAATAAGTTCAAGTCACTCAATGAAGATTTGGAAAGACTTGTTTGAGAGCAAGCAGTGCTGGCTAGCAAACACACACAAATGAAAAAAAAACTTCCACTCGCAGATCCGTTTTTAATGATTCGCGTATTCATCTATTTGCCTGTTCACAGTTTTTTTGTGGGGAAGCGTATCCTCCGTTTGACACTGAAAACCCCCCCTATCGCTCTTTTTATGCTCAGGTCAAAGCCATGTCTAACATAAAAGTATTGTTTTAGCGCCATCTTGTTGCCAAGAAACAAGGTTGACTTGCATTGAGGAACATCACGAGCAATGCTTTGCCGCCATCTGGAGGCATCTATAGGCAATTAAAAACCTTTTCGGGGGTGTCAATTTGCGGATTTTCACTATTCACAGCAAGGTTCCTTCTCAAACACAGTAATCCAATTACAAAATGACAATTCATTATTATTGTTAATTACATACACATTTTTATGATTTTTTTTTTGTAACTTCATCTACAAATGACCTGGCCCATCTGCCTGTTTTAAAAATCAGATGTAGCCCTTGAGCCGTCCTCTGATGTAATTCCATCACCCCCTACGGAATGTGTAAATTCCTCAACAGTGCATGCTGGATGGAATTAATTATTGCTCACATTAACTCCGGCACGCACGTCTCTGTGATCTATTTTTGGGCCCGCTTGGACTCAATTCGTAGAAATACGATGTGTTTCCAGGATCCCGCCTGGCATGTGTTCCGCGTGCCAAGGCCGCAATGTGCGTTGTGTTGTGTGTTTGTCTAAAAATAGAAGCAGATGTTCCTGTTTCACATGCTCTCCCGCTGTGGCCACTTCGACAACATCCACGCAAGTTATGCAACGCTGTCAATATAGATCGATAGATAGATAGATAGATCGATAGATAGATAGATAGATAGATAGATAGATAGATAGATAGATAGATAGATAGATAGATAGATAGATAGATAGATAGATAGATAGATAGATAGATAGATAGATAGATAGATAGATAGATAGATAGATAGATAGATAGATAGATAGATAGACAGACAGACAGACACTTCATTTATCTCATGAGGGAAATTCAGCAGTAATAACAATAATCGAGTGAACATAATTTATCACGAAAGATCATTTCCAGACCCAACCACGATCCGCAATATAGAGAGACCATATGTTGGTGTCGGGCCAAAACCACCAATGTCCAAATTTGGTCAATTTTGTATTTTTTCCACAAATGAATACTATTGGTCCTTCCCCTCTTGTGTGCGTGTGTTATTTTTACAAATTAGTGACCAAAATAAAGTGTTGAAAACGTCGTGCGCTCTTTGACAATGCATTATTAAGGGGTTCGAAAAAGCATGCAAGCAAGTTTTGAGGAGGGGGTTACCTGAAAAGTAATGGTTTTAGAGATGCAAGGTTTCCGCCCAACGCCAGCGATAAATGAAAAACAGCTTTACCCCCTCCTCCGTCATGCTTTAAACACATTTAAACTTATTAAAACCGTTTTTTTTAAGTATTCCTGAATGCTTGTTCTCACGCTTCGCTGTCAATTAATGAGAAAATATCGCATAACACTGTGAGGAAATGAAAAGAGGACTCAGTCGCACCATTCTCCAAATAAGAGGCAACATTTATTAAGGTACTATTTTTATTTTTAATATTTGGCACAAGATATTTGAATGGAATCCTTATTCATGTCGAGTTTTTCTTATGTGTTAATGCTCACACCGCATAATGTTACAGTGGCATGCATTCAATGTACTTTTTAGGAATAAAACCTGTTTCTTATTAATACTTGGGCCTACTACACTACTGCATTTTAATGTTGGTCACGATGTTTTAGATCTTGGTGTTAAAAAAAAAAAATTAAAAAAAATAAAAAACTTCTTCTAGTGCATTGTGCACGGAACGATGCTGCCCCCTTGTGTCCACTCGTCACATGGCAGGTGACCTGATAACCTGTGTGCCCGTGTCTTAAAAAAGGCCATCAGAGGGCAGCAGCGATTGGACAAAATTTGGAATTTTAAGCATGAACTACTGTAAGAAAGTGTCAAGTTATAACACTTAATGTCATTATAATGTCATCTTTTTTTTTTTTTTTCCTTGTCGTTTCAGGTTTCTTGTCCAGGATTGGCTGCTTGGTTGCACAAGTGACAGCTTTACAGGTCATTTTCTTCTCCTCTCATAAGTGGCGGCGCAACGGAGGAAAAACACCACAAACAAACAAGTGAAAACGCCTCTCACTTAATTAATGTCCTTCTATTAAAAAAAAAAAAAAAAGGGAGAGGACTAAAAGAGAGAGAGAAAAAATGCTGTCTGTCAGTGGACGCTCATAAATATTTTGCAGCCAATAAAGAAACAACATCAACATTTATGAGCCAATTAGTCACCTGACAAATTCATCAGCCCTTGAAAGAATTTCGAAATGCGATTGATTCCATTTTTGCAGTCATTTTTTTGCACTGTGGATTATGGAGGTGCAACAAGAGCTTTTGCCAGGCTGTCGCCAACAAGGGGGGTCGGGGGCAGGGGGCGTGTGGGGTGGGGGGGGGGGCGGGGGGGGTCATCCTTGTAACCGGAATTAGCTGTGAAGTGCGACCTTGAGGTGTGAAGGCAGCACACGGTTCAAGGAAGGAGAAGAAGAAAAAAAAAAAAAGGTGTGGCGTGTGGGGTGGGGGTCTCTCATACTTTGCACCTCGTTTGCGAGTGAATAAGCTCACAAATATCGGGAGCGTGGAACTTGCAAACGTGCACCATTCTTGTCTTCAATAAGACACGTTGCAGCCATCGTCCTCTTGTCAGCTGGCACGCTGGCAAAGGCTCGCCACGCAAACAGATTTCATATATATATATATATATATATATATATATAAATTCAAAACCAACAGAAACGCAACATTTTACAGTCCATGCAAGAAACACAAGCAAATATTTGCGTTTGAAAGAAAAGCATTAGTGGATCGAGGGTTTACACACTCGCACTTGGACTAAAGGGAGAAGAATTATGTTTTCATTCATGGCGTTAAATGTATTGTTATTTCCTTTTCGTTTAACTTAAATTCGATGTTCTATCTAGTGACTATCTATACACTGTGCATGCTTAATGTATTGATGCTATTCAAAAGTTTCAGGTCACTTCGAAATGTTCTTATTTTCAAAAGAGAAGCACGACCACATTTAACGTCTTGGCTGTATTGCTGCTTAATTTAATGTTCTGTAATCAGAAGTGCAGCCTTTTTTGCTATTGTAGTAAAATAAACTGCTTCTTTTTTTCCTTTTTTAAAAAAAAGGACAATTAGGAATATTTATACATGCATAGGTCACGTAGAAATATTCTCATGTTTTTCCAATGTTTTTCTTTTTCCATAATGAGGACACGAAAGCAATGTTTTTCTTTCCAAAGACAAAAGGAGCGTTTCTAAGAAGTGACCCAACCGGCGGTGTGCTTTCATGGAATTTTCGGGGTGACCCCAAACTTTTGCATCTGTTGCCCAACTTCTTCTTCTGTGCTTGCTTTGGCGCCTCCCATGTTAATGAATGTATGCTTTTCGGGAGAAGGGCCCACTGTCACCTGATGACGTGCCCCCTCGCGTGTGTGTGTGTGTGTGTGTGTGGGGGGGGGGGGGGGGGGGCACTTTCATTTGGATGCAAATGTACAAAGGATTTGACGTCGAGGCTGCTGGCTTGCAGGCAGACTTTGGTGGCATCTTGTCAGGCAGCAGCACATCATGTGAGAGGAGCAACGCGCTGCAAGGACTTTCCAAAAAAAAAAAAGAGAGGGGGGGACCCCCATTTTGGACCACTTTCACGAGGATTCTCTTTTTTTTCCCCCCCCCCCTTCTCCTTTCAAGCATGTCCCCTTAGAATCTTTTGCGAGTCGAACCTCATACAAGCGCGACCTAAAAGCCATGTATGTGGGATACATACTGGATAAAGAGAGCGGCATGTATCACCAAGGCCCCGTGCGGCGATCCAGCATCAACCTGCCCCCGCAGAACTTTGTGTCCTCGCCACAGTACCCCGACTTTAGCGGATACCATCACGTCCCCAACGTGGACTCGCACGGCCAGTCGGCGGGCAGCTGGGGGCCGTCGGCGTACGGAGGTCCCCGGGAGGAATGGGGCGCCTACGGCCTGGGGCCCCCGAACGCGCTGCAGTCCACGCCCGTCAACAACTCGTCGCCGGCGCAGGTGGCCTACTGCTCGGCCGCAGAGTACACCCACATGCACCCGCCCCCGCCGGCCTCGGCGGCCCTCCTGCAGCAGCAGCCGCCGCCGCCGCCGCCGGACGTGTCGCCGGACCGGGAGAGGCGAAACTCGTACCAGTGGATGAGCAAAACGGCGCAGTCCTCCTCCACAGGTGAGACAGATACGCACGCCAAAAAAAAAAAAAAAGAAGAAAAGAGCTCATTTCCTGAAAAAATGCATGCATGAGACCAAATTTGGCAGCGTGACGTGGGGGAAAAAAAAAGTTTTTCTGTCATCATTTTTGCACTCTTAATAGGGCAAATTGGTTTATAGAAGTTATTTCCCCCTTTTTAAAGAGTGTAATTTACATTATTAATACAGGGCACTGGAACCTTATTTGGTTCCTAAAAGTCTTTTTTTCCTCTCCATTAAAACTGTACAGTAATTACACTCTTACACGCATGACATTTTATGTATTATTATTATTAAAGTGTGTACCATTGCACGCTTGCTAAGCTATTTTCCACTTTCTTAACGTGTATATCTTATATTATTACAAGGGCAAGATAACACATTTGGTTCCTTCGAATTATTTCCCTCTTTTTTTCACAGAGTATTTTACATTCTTAATAGGGAATTGAAGTATATTTAGTTTCTAAAATTGTTTTTTTTCCCCCCTACGTTGGGATGTATTTGTATACCCTTAAAAGGGGTAAGGAACCATATTTGGTTCCTAAAAGTTGTTTTTCCCTTATTAAGAGTGTATTTTACATTCTCAATGGGTCAAATAACCATATTTGGCTCCTAAAAGTCACTGAATAGTGAATTTTACATTATTAGTATGGTACATTACCATATGTGGTTCCTCGCAGAACCGAATTTTGCACCCTTAATGGGGAAAAGAGAAATATTTGGTTCCCAAAAGTTATTTCCACCCTTTAAAAGAGTTTATTTCTACATCCATAAAAGGGCAAAGGGCCATGTTTGATTCCTTAAAGTCATGTACTCCTTATTAAAGAGTTTAGTTAACCTTTTGAATATGGATTCTTTATGGAGCAATAAATCATATTTGGTTCCTTAAGAGCATTTTCCTCTTATTAAAGAGTGTATTTGAATGCCCTCAAATGGATATGTTTTTGTGTTATTGATCCCTAATACAGTGGTTTTTGCACACGGGATGCTGCCAGGTACCATATTTGGTTCCTAAAACTTTTGTTTCTCACAGGGATTTTTATTTTTCCCTCATTAAAGGGTATTTTTTGTATTCCTTAAAACAGTACATAGTTTCTTCCCAAAATTTCTTTTTACCAATCAACGAGTGTATTTTATATCAAATAGACAAAGGGGCCATATGTGGTTACTTATCCATTATTAAAGCGTGTGCTTTTGCACCTTAAAGGCCAAGATACCATTTTTGGTTCCAAACAATATTTCTTCAACTTTATTTGGCCAGTTAACCCTATTTGTTCGCTAAAAGTTATGTTGCCCTTATGAAAAAGCATATTTTACAAGAAGGTTCCATATTTGGTTGCTAAAAGTTACTTTTCCCAAATAAAGAGTGCACTGTCATTCTCTTTAAAGGGCACAGAACCATATTTGGTTCCGAAAAGTTGTTGGGTTTTTTTCCACTAACAAAGAGTGCATTTTTATGCCTTCAAAAGGACAGTGAACAATAATTCCCTTACGAAAACGTATTTTGACTTACTTGAAAGGACAATGAACCGTACTGTATTTGGTTCCAGGCAGTGATTTTGTCGAGTAAAAGAGAATATTTTTCCACCCTTAAATTGACAAAGAAGCATGTCTGGTTCCTAAAAGTTATTATTATTATTATTTAAATAGTGTAGTCAACACTAAACATGGCAAGGCACCATATTTGGTTGCTAACAGTGATTTTTTTCCCCAATAAAGTACATTATATTTTCGCCTTTACATTATGTTTGTACCTTTAAAGATGCAAAGGAGCCATGCATATTTGGTTCTTCTCAATATATTTCCCTTATTAAAGACTCCATTTCCACATCCCGAAACGAACAAGGAGCCGTCTTTGGTTTCTAAAAGTTATTTTGTGGACCATTTTTGGTTCCCTTAGTCTGAATCTCTTTCAGCTCAGGGGCCAAATTGAAATCTGGTTCCTCCCAGGAATGGAAACCCGCTCAAATAAATTGTGTACATATAAATGTATTGAAAAATTATAACAAGCAGGATCAAAAAGCTATTTGCCAAGAAATTTTGTGGCTGTTTAATGATTAATAAAATCGTTTGCGGTAGTTTACAATTGATGGAACTGGACCATGCAAAGCTCATTATTTTTGATGCAGTGGAACACTGATTTGTTTTCCTGTCAGACAATTAGTTAAAACATGAAAATTATGAATTAAGAAAAGATTTTAGAGAAAATATTCTTTTTAATGAAAATAATTGGATTTATTAATATTAAAAACAAACCACCCATCCCATAAAAATAACCCTTGTTTTGTTGAACACGTATGTAGAGATGTTGTGATAATATATCATAATATTAAACACAATCATAATATTTTTTATTATTATTCTTGTACTCCAATTATTGTTAATGGTTGATTTAGATTTTTTTAAAATAGTTATTTATTCTTTTGCCCAAATTTCCAAGCATTTGAATGACTCTTGGCATTTTGTACTAAATGGTTGATCTAAATAATGAAAAATAAAATTAGTACAGCAAATAATTTGACATATAGTACATTAAACGTTTATGTATTTATTTGATTGGAGTATTTGTTAATAAATTGATCACTGGTGGGATAAGGTGAAAGTCATAACATGAATAATAAAATGTAAAAAAAGAGAAATAATTTGTGCAGTTAAAATAAACTATTTTACATACTTGACATGTATTTATTTATTTTTTATTTATTCATCTAATTAAAAATGGGTCATTGAATTATTGTAAATAATATAATCTGTAATAAAATACAAACGTATTTGTACTTGACATATACATTTAATATTTCTGTATTTATATTTTAGTAATTGGTTTCAATGAGCCATAATACAACACTTTATAAATTGTAATAATTTAAAAATAAGAACTATTTTTTATTGTTAAATATAAAACAATTGTCCATATTTTCCATTCATTTTGTATTCATGTATCACATTAAATCCTTGGTTGATCAATTTATTGTAAATAATCAAATAAAATGTTCATAGAATAAAGTATTTGACAAACATTTAACATCTCTGTATTGATTTTATGAAATTATAGGTTTGAATGAATTATAATTTAATTATCTATAAAAAATACCATTTTAGAAATTAGAAATATTTTTTCCTCATACTTAACAGAATTTTTTCACTATTTACTGTAAATAATAAAATAAGAATATTAGTAGAATAACATATAATGTGTACATTTATGAACTATAGGCTTGAGTCATTCAAATCAAATGGAAGATAATTTATTATGAAAAACATACAATAGGAAATAATAAAAGTACATTTATCAATGTTTTTATTCATTCTAAAAATGATGTATTTTACATGCCCATTTTATTCTCTTTTTTTTTCTGGTCTACAAATGAATGAATGACCATGGTCTGATGATTAAAATATTAGTAAAAAATAAAGCACAATATGATCATTTGATTTTGGTTTCATTAATAAAATGACCTTTTTTTTTTAATCTTTTTTTTGGGAATTTCTTACAAGCACATTTTGCACACGGCCCCGTTTTAAAACTCAAACGTGAACCTTTATATGTGAACTCTCCAATTTGCCCGTGCAGCCCTGCTCTCGAAAGCCAAGTCGTGACGTCATATTGAGTCCCATAAGCATGACGATGCCCACCGGCACCAGCCACGGGATTCCCACTCGTCTTTTGCCTTGTCACAGGTGTGAGGAGAAGGCGCCATGCAGGCCCCCCTTGTCATGTTAATCCCACCCATGCCTGCCCTGGGAAATCGTGATGATTGGCTTGCGTGCGCGCCGCGTGGGCGTGCGTGCGTGCGTGCGTGCGTGCGTGCGTGCGTGAGCGAGCCGTCATCTCGCGCGGTCTATCCAAGTTGCTTTTCGACACCTCGCCTCGCTTTGATATGCAGCCTCGCTTCCTCTCTCTTTTCACACATCTGCAGCAGCGTGCGCAACACGTCGTTATTACACGACTTTACAAACTTGCGTGACATTATAGTTGTAACGGGAGGGAGGCACACGCGCGCGCACGTACACCCTATTCATCCCAGGAGGATAATGAAATCGAATTAAAATCATTTGTACTAACGGTATATTATGTTCAGTGAGGGTATATTTTAAAACTAAACATAAGTAACTATATGGTTGGGAAACTCACCTATCACTGTATGTATGATTTTGCATGTTGTTGTTGTTGTTGTTTTTTTTTAACACAAATAATATTTTGAATGCTAAAATATCATCCAGGGGTGTTCAATTGTACTAAACAGTAAAGATCAGTTATTAATTCATTTGGATAGGTATTTGCCTTCTTGCTATTTACTAGGGCTAATGGGCTGGTTTGTTTAGCAGATGCAAATTTGACACATAAGCACTCATATTAATAAGAAAGAACAAAGTACATACAGTGGAACCTCGATTTAACGGACTAATGGGGGAGGATGGGGGGGGGGGGGTCATCCGTTAAATCAGATTGTCTGTTAAATTGAAGCACTTTTTTGTGGTCTAAAAACAATAGTCCAGTACAAACTTATTGTTTTGTACTTTTTCATAGTGTAAAAACACCCAGTAATGTAAAAAAAAAAAAATAGTTGTAAATAAAATGTTAATAAAGCTTTAAAATGTTTGAAATTTACCTCATTGGTGATTTTGAGTTCCAGCTGGACACTATTTTCTGTCCGTTAAATCTGAACTGTGTTAAATCAAGGTCCGTTAAATAGAGGTTCCACTGTATACTTGCAAGCGTACACGGCAACAAAGTGCTGTTTAAAAAAAAACAGTCTAATTCTGGCACTAACATACTGTTTGTAGCTTATCATTTTTTTCACGAAATACGGTAATATACCATAAATGGTATTGCATTTTGCGATGGATTGGAAAATCAACACTGCGCAAATACTGAACAAAATACTAGAGAAATGCCTTGTGTTTCTTGGACACACACACACACACATATATATATATATATATATATATATATATATAATATACTATATATTTTTTTCTAACTTTCATACGTTTTTTATTTTATTTTTTATTTTTTTTAGTACGAATCGAATCTAAATGTAACATTTTAGACGTCTTCAACAAACAAGAACAGTCCAGTTGCCTTGATTCAACCGTTGCGAATTCCCATGACCAGGCCACAGACACATGCTCATATATATTCTGTTTTATTGTGTAGGAAACAGTCAACAGAATCTTTCCAGACAATTGATGTATTGTTTACTGAAAGAAATAATATGTCTGTTTAAGGGGCAGTGCATTGAAAATTAAAGTGCGATAATCCGTTTTTTGTTTTTTTTAACCCTCCTTTAATTGGGACAAACTGCCCTGTTAAGTCTCTTTTAGTACGGTGATTTTATTACATGGCGGCATTTTCATTAACGCTTTCAGTATAAGTTTATTCAAATTGTGAGCCGTTTAAATAATACTGAATGTGTTACTGTAAAGAAAGTGATGACTTCAGCCAGTAAAATACTCTATTTAAAATGACAGCATTGGTTTGTATTTGGGATTAGGGTGAAATGACTTTATAGATACTGTGACTTCCCTGCATGTGGACTTTCAGAGTTCATACAGCACTTTTCAGACTATGTATATTTTTAACAGTAATGAATTCACTGATCTGCCTCACAGTACTGAGGTCGTGGGTTCAAATCCGGGCTGTGATCTTCCTGTGCGGAGTTTGCATATTCTATCCGAGGCCGCGTGTGTTTTCTCCAGGTACTCTGGTTTTCTCACACTTTCCAAAAACACGCGATTAGCTGGCAACCGGTTTACCTCGCCTCTCACTCCAAGTCAGCTGGGATAGGCTCCAGCACACCTGCGACCTGAGCGAGGATAAGCGGTACAGAAAATGAATGGATGAAATTGGAGAAAACTGTAAAATACTGCCAAGTACGAAACAATAGTGAACTGTAAAACAACAGTAAAAATGCTGGAAACTCTGCTGCCAGCGTTATACTGCAATTCAGTGAAATCAATAATTAGAGTAACACGCTGTAAAGTTGGCGATAGTTAGCGAAGCTGTAAAATAACGATAACAAGCTGGCAACCAAGCTGCCAGTATTTTACGGGACACAATTTTTACGGTCGCTATACGTAATGTGTATGTATAATAGTTCAGTTTCACATTGAAACTTAAGTTTATTGACATGGATACTGGTTTAAATAAAAGAAAAGAATTAGACAATTTCATAAAAGTTTAAACACAACACATACTGTATGTGTACTAGGCATTGAAATAGTCAGTACATAATTTGTGGCCACACAATATGTATAGCGTGCTCCCAGAATACAACTTGTATTTTTAGCATTCCCATGACCAGCTTGGATGTGTGGGTAAATAAATCGAGCGAACCTTCCCGAGAAACATCTTATGCCTTCACCTTCACATTTCTTGAGAAGGTGCGCTCCATTTGGTTACCCAACTATCAGGGAATGATACGAATATTGATATTTTGTATTTTATGTACACGTTACACGAGTTTCCTCCGCAGGGTGTCCGGGCTCTCCCTTAGAGATAGGGTGAGAAGCTCGGTCATCCGGTAGGATCTCAGAGTAGAGCCGCTGCTCCTCCACATCGAGAGGAGCCAGATGATGTGGCTGGGGCATCTGATTCAGATGCCTCCCGGACACCTCCCTGGTGAGGTGTTCCGGGCATGTCCCACCGGGAGGAGACCCCGGGGACGACCCAGGACACGCTGGAGAGACTACGTCCTTCGGCTGGCCTGGGAACGCCTCGGGATCCCCCCGGAAGAGCTGGATGAAGTGGCTGGGGAGAGGGAAGTCTGGGCGTCCCTGCTAAAGCTACTGCCCCCGCCACCCAACCCGGATAAGCGGTAGAAAATGGATGGATGGATGGATGGATGTACACGTTACATCTACTTCGTGGCCACAATTTAGTATTTTGTGGCTACCAGTTTGTATTTTATGCGCACATTGTACCCAATTTGTGGTCACAATTGAGTATTTTGTGGCCACAATCTATTATGTTGCTCGCATTTCATACCAGGGACAGGGCAGGCACAGCCTCACCTGTATCATAAAGACTAGAAAAATAAACAAATAATGTTTAAGTTAAAAAAAATTCTATTTTAGTTCTCTGATATTTGATTTATATGGATTTTCTTTTTAAAATCCAATATTGATTCCCTCATGAAAATTGCTGAACTTTGTATATTTCCTTTTTAAATACATACATAAACTTGAAGCGCGGCAGCAAGCAGCAAGCCTCATCTCAGATTGCGCAATCGCTCACTAACTGGTTGAAGAGGCTTGTATAGGGCTTGGGAGCCGCTTTGCATTGTCATTGTCAACACGTCATTCAGGCGAAGGTACGTGGAGGTAAAACAACTAGAATGTGTGTTTTATATATATATTAACCCAGCTAAAATTATTACTTTGAAAATAATTAACAATCAATTAAAATAATCAGCAATCACATACAACGGTCCAGCTTGCAATGAGCACTTGGCTGTGTGTGGCATGATGAAAGGAGAGAAAAGAACAGAATCCAGATATTGTAGTTTTTTTTACATCCCGTAATGGAAATATAAGGAATACGCATTAGTTGTTGTTGTGATATTATTGAAGGTAATATGTTTTTTCATCTTACAGCTGACAACCAAGCCATCCGACATCTTTGTAAGCTCTGAAACCTTGCAGGAAACATAAAAACATAGCCTGTTGTCGACTTTTTCTCCCTTTGCGATTATGTGAGGCGGTGTTGCACCCCCTAACACAGCAACGTCGCACCATGTTTAAAAAGAAAAAAGACAACACAGAGGGAACACCGCCACAGAGCATGTCTTGGGTTCACTTGTAAACAAGAGACTCCTTGCACCCAACGTGTTGATGACGCGTCGCAGAGCCCGTTTCTGTCTCCCGTTACGTTGCATATAAAATGTTTCAAACGCTGCATTCTATTTTCCAAAGTCACGCTAATGTATTTTATATTTTGGTTTTACATACACTATTTAGTTTTGCTGAGAGTATTCTGCCTCACAAAGGTGGACGACCCTAAGCAATTGCCTCGGGCCCCGAGATTTCCAACAGCCCCCAATCATCTCATAAAAACTGATTAATAGCGTTTGTTATTTTTCGATTTAAAGGAATTACTATTGGTTTAGTCTTAATTCACGTGCTAAAAAACACATCAAAATGCCTCATCTATCATGATAGTTTCGCCTGCTCCCTCCCCCCTTCTCATGCAATGGCCTAGTCCATCTTCTGACTGCGTATGTGCAGACTTGCAAAACAGAGTTGTTTTACGCACAAATGTTGGGGACTGGTTTTACGTATTTCCTGGCTTGTTTTGTGTGCGTGTGTGTGTGTGTGTGTTGCAAGAGTTTAAAAAGCCTTGTGAGTGACTTGCAGGTCCACTTCAAAGCAGAAATTTGCGTATGTGAAGACCAAAGAGCACAGATGCGTATTTGATGCTCACGGCAGATAGGGCTGGTCAAGGCATGCCAAAAGCGACCTCTTTCCAGTCCAACGAGGCCTGGCAGTCTACTCGTGCTCTTTCCCAACATTGATTGACCTGAAGCGTATGTTTGACTTGGAGAAAAAAAATCACGGAACACCGCCACACAAAATGTCACAAAAATTATGTACACTGAAGTAAAGATGATATGTGGTGCTTGTGGACGAGCATTTAATTGTTTGCCAGTATGGAAAGCCCTTTGAGCATCTCTTCGATATCCTTGGTATTCATCTTATTATCCAGTTTTACTAGTGTGCAGAACTGTCTTACTAGTGAGGACAAAGTGTACTAGTACTTGGACCTGAAGCTAGATATCAAGGATATGGAATAAATGCTCCAACGGCTTGGCATAGTGCTCGTCACTGATCGCTGGCACAGATCAGTGAAGAATTATATATTACTTTTAAGGCTTAAATAAATTTGGACCATTGAAGTGAAATTGGATCATTTCCCACACAGTTCTATGATAACCGGTAATGCATGTTTTTGTTCTCCATGTGTGACGTGAAGGGAAGACAAGGACGAAGGAAAAGTACCGGGTGGTCTACACAGACCACCAGCGGCTAGAACTGGAGAAGGAGTTCCACTTTAATAGATACATCACCATCAGGAGGAAAGCCGAGCTGGCCATCAACCTGGGCCTGTCCGAGAGACAGGTGCATGTCCGCACCACACAAACGATTAAAATCAAGAGCACAAATCACACTTTTGACTTTTCAATTTAGTCCCATTTTTTGCAAGCAAGTTGAAGAAAACAAAGCAAAAAAGTTCATTAATTAGCATTGTTAGTGTTTGGATAAGTAGTTCAACCTTTTTTATTTTTGTTTAGGTACTTCGAGTTACTTTTATGGCAATACTTATATCAACCACACGAAAAGAAAAAAAATGCACAGAGGCAATCATTCAGTCAGCATTGTCACTGATTGAATTATTACAATATCGAAATTGGTTAAATGTCAGATATACCTGACATAATTTAAACCCATAACCCATAATTTAAATACAATAATAAGAAATCTAAAGACATCAATAATAATAATAAAAATTATAATGAATTAAAATAAGTCAAGCCTTGGTTACCTAGTCACTTGTAGTTAGTGTTATTAAAACACATTAAAAGAGAAAAAAAAGTGGCAATAAATAGTTATTATGGTCAGTATTTCGATTAACACAGTACCAAACGTTAAAAAAAAAAAAAAAAAGAAAATGCACAAAAAAATTCCTGTATTTTCATGTGAGGCAAATTATGAAAACTATACAATGTAATTACTTTTGTTAAAATATAAATGGTCATGTTTTTGAACATTTACATTTGGACATAACAAGCAACAAGACATTTATTTATTCATTTGATATATATATATATATATATATATATATGTGTTTTGTTGACTTTGAGAAGGCGTTCGACGTGTCCCTCGGGGAGTCCTGTGGGAGGTGCTTCGGGAGTATGGGGTACCGAACCCCCTGATACGGGCTGTTCGGTCTCTGTACGACCGGTGTCAGAGTTTGGTACGCATTGCCGGCAGTAAGTCGGACTCGTTTCCAGTGAACGTTGGACTCCGCCAAGGCTGCCGTTTGTCACCGATTCTGTTCATAACTTTTATGGACAGAATTTCTAGGCGCAGCCGAGACGTAGAGGGGGTCCGGTTTGGTGGCCTTAGTATTGCATCCCTGCTTTTTGGAGATGTGGTTCTGTTGGCTTCATCAAGCCGTGAACTCCAACTCTCACTGGAACGGTTCGCAGCCGATTGTGAAGCGGCTGGGATGAGAATCAGCACCTCTAAATTTGAGACCATGGTCCTTAGTCGGAAAAGGGTGGAGTGCCCTCTCCAGGTTGGGGATGAGATCCTTCCCCAAGTGGAGGAGTTCAAATATCTTGGGGTCTTGTTCACGAGTGAGGGAAGAATGGAACGCAAGGCGGATCGGTGCAGCGTCTGCAGTGATGCGGACTTTGTATCGTTCCGTTGTGGTGAAGGAGCTAAGCCGAAAGCCGAAGCTCTCAATTTACCGATCGATCTACGTTCCTACCCTCATCGATGGTCACGAGCTGTGGGTCATGACTGAAAGAACGAGATCCCGGACACAAGCAGCAGAAATGAGTTTCCTCCGCTCTCCCTTAGAGATAGGGTGAGAAGCTCGGTCATCCGGGAGGGGCTCAGAGTAGAGGTGCTGCTCCTCCGCATTGAGAGGAGCCAGATGAGGTGGCTCGGGCATCGTGGTGCCTCATGGACGCCTCCCCGGTGAGGTGTTCCAGGCACGTCCTACCGGGAGGAGACCCCGGGGATGACCCACGATACGCTGGAGAGACTACGTCTCTCGGCTTGCCTGAGAACCCCTCGGGAGCCCCCCGGAAGAGCTGGAGGAAGTGACTGTGTAGTGGGAAGTCTGGGCTTCCCTGCTGAAGCTACTGCCCCCGCGACCCGACCTCGGAGAAGCGGAAGAAAATGGATGGATGGACAATAAAATATATGATAGTAACAAGTGTGTGTTGTGTCAAGTGAACAACTTTATTCAATCATTTTAATGTTATAATATATAAGTAGTGTCTTCTTATTTAATGAAGTAACTCATTTCCCATTCCTTTAGTGCATCCATACATAAGAAATAAAAAAAGATATATACAGTATAATACAAATACATGCATTAATAATATAGTTATAACTGAGTAAAATGAGAAAAAAATAAAACATCATTATGAATTTTTTTTTTTTTTAAATAAATACAAATCATATCAATGAAAAAATAGAATGAAGGAATAAAATATAAGATAAAAAATTCAATAAGATAGAATGGAATTGACTAAAAATAAACAAACAAATAAAGTAAAATACGATTTAAAAATACAATAAAATAAAATACAAAAGCTAAACAATTAAAACAAAATAAATAATAAAACAAGACAAAATAAAACAAACTGTGTGCTTGTGTGTGTGTCTTGTCCACAGGTAAAGATTTGGTTCCAGAACCGCCGCGCCAAGGAGCGTAAACTGATCAAGAAGAAGCTGGGCCAGTCGGACGGCAGCGGGGGCTCCGTGCACAGCGACCCGGGTTCCGTCAGCCCCCTGCCGGTGCCCGGCTCGCTCAGTCCTACGGACATCCACGGTGCCCTGTACCCTGGCCCTGGCCCTGGCCCTGGCCCCCATCCACACCCTCATCCACATCCACATCCCCACCCTCATCCCCATCCTCATCCTCACCCCCAGCCCCCTCCAACACAGGCTATGAGCACATTGCCGTCCATCAGAAATATACAGCAAGTGACTGTGAGCCAGTGACGTGGCACCAAACACTCGGAACCAAACGGAGCACTCCGACACGCTGCAGCAGGACTCTTCACACAACAACACGTTTCTTTTTTTTTCTTTTTATACAATAGTTCCAATAACACAGGAGGAAGAGGAGGAGGAGGAGGAGGAGGGAAGAGGGTAAATGGTTTGGTGTTCCTAACTACCAAAGCTTGAAATTGTTTGTGAATTTTAATAAGATATAAATGGTTTTTTGGATGTGATGTGTTTGTGAATAAAATGACGACTCAGGGAATCAGCATGTTAATTTTCCAAGTGTAAAAAAAAAAAAAAAAAAAAAAAACATGTGGCTGATAATAGTATAGAATGGTGTTTCTATGGCAATGTTAACAATGTAAATAAAAGGCTTTTTTTCAGTAAATATGAAGTTTAAAAAGTTAATACACCATGTTTAAAATGTGGAAAATTAGCCTCAATGTTACAAAATGTAATAACTGACTGTATATTTTTCTCAACATTAGTTAAATATAAACATATAATAGACAAACGAAAGATCGATCATCTTTTTAACGATAGAATTCTTCTAAAAATTTTTCCCCCAGGTAAAATTTATTTAAAGTAATACAATATGTTTATCCAAAACTGGACCAAAATGAACCCAATGCAAAAAAAAAAACAGGGGTTAACAGTAAAATGAAAAAATATATGATCTGCTCAAAGCTTAACAATTGGCACTATGTTTTCCATATTATTTTCAAATATACAATTTTTAAGTATAATAATGATATTTAAAACCAAAATCTAACTTGTGGGCCAACAATTAAATAAAAAAAAAAACAGTATTTTACGGTCAAATATGAATAATTGGCAATATGTGTGTTGAAAAAGTACATATTTTATGTAAACGTTTTTAAAGTAATAATTTTTATTTTTTTTTATGTGTTAAAGTAGCCTAAATTAAACACAAGGCAAAAAGCTACAAAATATTTGGTCAGGAATACAAGGGGGAATAAAATATAATATGCTCAAATGTTAATAACGGGCAGTGTATATTTAAAAAAATAAATAAAATAAAATATATATGCATAGTTTTTTTTTAAATACAGCAGAGACCCTCATGGAGTGGTTTCTTTTATTTTTAAATTAGCTACGTTGACTTATTGGGAGAGATTTTCAGTTAAATTAGGTGTTGTGAAATAAGGGTGCACCTAAAAAAAAAAAAAAAAAAAAAGAAAAAAATCAATTACATCATGCACCATGCAAGCCCCATAAAATAAAGCTGTTCAAGAAAAATTCATCATTGTAAATGGACTGCTTGGGTCAAGGGGGTCAAAGCACTTGTCATTATTTATGAGTCTTTTTACTCAAACATGGGCACAGTTCCGGAAATGAGACAAGCAATTTTTTTTTTTTATACACCCATGAAAACCAAAGGAAATGTTTATTGTTTCATATTTTAATTGCTAGATTTTCTTCCCATGTGTGAAACAAACTTGATTACTTCAAAAAAAAGTAATGATTAAAAGTAATAAAAGGGTTTTTAATGTCTAAAAGAAGCCCAAATTAAATTCAATTTCAGGCCAACAGTGAAATAAAAAAATACGTGCTCAAACTATAATAACTTTCCTTTCCAAAAACGAACAAAGTATATACATGCTTTTTTAATTTCCCAATACGTTTTTTTAGCGTGTTGAAATTTTTGGGTCAAGAGTCAAATAAAAAAAAAAACATACAATCTCCTCAAACCTTAACAATCAGCCCTATAGTTTCATAAGAACATATTCAACACAATATATCTATTTTAAGTAATATGCTGTTATAATATATTAAAATGAAAATAGTCTACATTTCGGGACATCTGTGGAATAAAAACTATACAGTCACACTCTGCTCAAATATGAATAATTGGCATATTGGCATATAATTGGCATCTTATGTATAGATCATTTCTAAAACATAGCATTTTTGAAATAACGGAATTTTTTTTTAGAAATTAATTCGATACCTCAATTTTTTATACTAATGTCATGCCTCTTGTCTTCACATTGAAGAGATTTCATGAGATGAATGGCAAAGTGATGAAAAATTCAAGTGGGCTGCCTCACGCGCCTCTCCTCTGCGTGCTCGCTCTCGCGTCCGCGCGGCTCCGCGAGTGACGTCACGTCTCGCTGCCCCAACATGGCGGACTTTGACACCATTTACGAGTTAGAAGACGACGACGAAGACGAGCGCGTCGTCATCGAGGAGCACTTGTCCAGATACTGCCCGGAACCGGTTGTAATGCGCGGAGCCGG
The DNA here is from genome assembly GCF_024500385.1 of Phyllopteryx taeniolatus. Taxonomy (NCBI): domain Eukaryota; kingdom Metazoa; phylum Chordata; class Actinopteri; order Syngnathiformes; family Syngnathidae; genus Phyllopteryx; species Phyllopteryx taeniolatus. Next base: position 22,838,019 of record NC_084511.1, on the reverse strand, counting down.
ACACATCACAGTGTAAGAGGGTTTTTTTGTGTGTTTTTTTTCGTCACGGTGTCGTCTTGTGGTCTCTTTTGCGTCTTGTGTAGCCGCTAGGTAGCTAGCTAACAAGTAGCTCAGTCGGTAAACATCAAATGTATCTCAGGCTGTTGTTACGACACAAAGCGAGCGTCTCTCGAGCACCTAGCGTCACTATGGCAACCTATAACTTGACGCTCGTGTACGGTTTGGTCTCGCCGGCCAAGGAGGACGTTCAAGACAATGCGTGACGTGACGTTCGCAACCGAAATCTCCGACACGTTGTCACGTAAACACCTTTCGCTTTGTTGCCACGTTGACGTTATTATAGTGAAACCTGTGGCATACGAGCGTGATTGGCGTCACAATTTACGTTTATGGCGTCATCTGTTACTACCCAAACTGTCATCGTCGTCGAAAACCATCAGAAGTATAAAAAGTTTTTTTTTTCAGTATTAAATGTATTTAAAAAATATCCTATGTTGGGTCGTTTGTGCCAACATTGAATAAATGTAAAGGCGATTAAATGTCTTCTTAAATGGTTGACTTACAATTTCATTGTAACAGGTGCCATTTTGCACATCTCTCTCGGGACACTTCTACATTAGCCGTACAACTCACTGTTTTGTCACGCTGCACTATTTGCATACTGTTCCTGATTACTACTGCCCACTTAATGTGTCTGATAACTCTCTGCACCATTTGCACAATCTTCACTGTACCAGATCATTGCACTATTAGTCACTTTAAATTGCTCTAAATTGCTTGAGGACTCTGCTTCATTTGCACAATTGCCACTATATCAGCATCACCACACTAGCGATACACTTTCATTGCTCAATGACGCTACACGTTTTTTTTAAATTTCCTAAATGTATATTTTGTCATCGTGGCTGTTTGTCATACTACAGTGGCGCCAACTACCGGAGACAAATTCCTTGTGTGTCTTGTAACATACTTGGCAAATAAAGCTGATTCTGATGTTTGCTTAAAATGTGAATGAATTAAAATGGAAACTAATAGTTCATTCAGTAAATTGTGAAATTGTATATTTTAGGACTGACAATTATATTTTCAGGACCTTTTAATGATTGAAGGGCATTTGTCTTTATTTTATAGGAGTTTTTAAATTCTTCTGTTAGATATAAAAGTTTTTATAACCACTATATGAACACAGGCATTTATTTATGAGCCATTTTAATCAACAATTCAATAATTACACATAATAATGAACTTCTAACGGTTTTTATTCTCTGATACAGCAGACATATATAGTCCAAATACATTTTGTTGACAGATTTGTGTCCTTGACACGAAAGCGGTCAGAGCCACCAGTCTTCTGGATCAGTCAAGGCTGTTGTTTTCTCTTGTGGGCAAGTTTGCCTCACGCTCATGCAGAAGGGCACGGCTATTCCGACAAAGATTTTCTACTCTGGAAAGGACTTTAGCTTAACCAAACCTGGAGAAGTGAAAGACCAGCACTGAAAGATTCACATATAATTAATGTTGATGCGATCAATACAAATTGTAAATGTCAAATTGGACTGTCCATTGAGTCTATCGATATACTTTTGAAACTTAATATTGGCCTGTTTATTGAGTCCCTTCTCACAAGCTATATAATTAAATAATTAAAGAATTGGGGCTAACACTTCAATGGATGATTTTCTTCTTAACTAATGGCATTAAAAAAAAAATATATATTGACTATTAATATTTCCATGTGTTTTTGTGTGCGCAGGTTTGGGCTGAGCAACAGATTTGATACAGAGTTCCCATCCATTCTCACGGGAAAGGTACAAAATTGACGTTTGGACTTTACTCCCACTTTCTGTTCACTGCCAATTTTACAATTAAGAGGCAGAGCGCTTCTTTTGTCTTCTCCTTTCAAATGTCCCCGCAAGCGGATTGGCCACGTCCGCGTGGGCCCCGTCAATGAGTAAGCCGCCGACAGGGGGGGCTCGTTCGGTCGCGGCGCGGGGTCCGGACTCCAGGTGACGAAATAATACGATTGCAAGAAGAAAAGGGGCCGCTTCCTGGGTCAGACGCCGGAGCACAAAAAGGCTGCAGGGCCGCGTGGGGCTGAGGGAAGTGCGGGGCAATAAACGGCACCTCCAGTATTGTGAGGCTGGCTGACATGTGATGGACGAGCTCACAATTATGATGATTGAAGGGTGCACATCAGGCCCTGCTGGGCTTTATTCCCAGCTCTTTGCTTGTGTGCAAAGAGACCTTTGCATCCTGTCATAAAAGATTACGACCCCGTTTTATGGCGTACAGACTCGGGGCGAGGAATGAGCATCCATTCAGCTTAGCGGTGGCAAACCCGCCTGCCGCAGCCACAGGCTGCGCTTCTGCTGCTTATCTCGTCCTTTGAGGCCTTCAACACTTGCTTGGAAGGCCAGGGACAACATTTCAAGATCGCATCTCTGCGGAAAACATCTAACGCTCCATTCCTGTCGAGATAATGCAAACTAGTACTCAGAGAAAGCGCGATACAGCGAACGACCGCTATATCGAGGTTCATCTTTCGCGCCCCCGCTATTTTGCAGATTTTAAAGCGATCGTTTTTTGTGACTTTCACAGTATACAGGCAAAAATAGAAGTTTTCGTTAAAAACTCAACTTGTCGTGTTTGGAGGAGAAATAATGCTGAATTGCATCCAAGGAACACCATACCTACTGTGATGCATGTGGGTGGAATCCGTGTTAAGGAAAGAATGAATGGGGCCGTGTATCGTGAGATTTTGAGTGAAAACCTCCTTCCATCAGCAAGGGCATTGAAGATGAAACATGGCTGGGTCTTTCAGCATGACAGTGATCCCAAACACACCGCCTGGGCAACGAAGGAGTGGCTTCGTAAGAAGCATTTCAAGGTCCTGGAGTGGCCGAGCCAGTCTCCAGATCTCAACCCCATAGAACATCTTTGGAGGGAGTTAAAAGTTTATGTTGCCCAGCGACAACCCCAAAACATCACTGCTGTAGAGGAAATCTGCATGGAGGAATGAGCCAAAATACCAGCAACAGTGTTTGAAAACCTTGAAGACTTACAAAAAACTTTGACCTCTGTCATTGCCAACAAATGGTATATAACAAAAGTATTGATGAACTTTTGTTATTGACCAAATACTTATTTCCCACCATAATTTGCTAATATATTCTATAAAAATCAGACAGTGATTTTCTGGATTTTTTTTTTCCCCCCTTCATTTTCTCTCTCCTAGGTGACGTATACCTATGGTGAAAATTACAGGCCTCATCTTTTTTAAGTGGGAGAACTTGCACAATTGGTGGCTGACTAAATACTTTTTTGCCCCACTGGATTCCTTTAGAAAAAAACACAGACCATTGCTTTAAAAAAAATGACATTTTGACAAACTTTTTTGGGTCCATTTATGCTAATTAATTTAGTTATTTTGCAGGAGAGTGATTTGAAATTTTATGGCTGAAATAAAATCTGGTGGATTATTTATATCTTGGTCAATGATTTTTTTCTGGATACTTGTTCAGAAATAGTTCCCCCCCCCCCCCCCCCCCCCCCCCACACATTTTAGACATCCATCAAATTGATCAATATTTCACAAGATATTCCTTTATACTTCTAGTATTTTACTAACATGCAGATACACTGGCACCCAAGCTAAAGCACTGCTTACATTCTGCATCTTCGATCAACATCTGAAACTGACCTTGGGTGGGAGTTGGCGCAGTGTTACAAGAGTGCAAAATTATTTTGCTCTTAGGATTCAGGTCATTTATTATTATTTTTTTTTATAAAAGTCCTCTCAGAAAGTTATTGAAAACCTCTCCCAGTGTTCTTCTTGTATAGACTTGTCGTTGTCATGATTAAAACACGCGCGCTTCGCTTCAGGTGGCGCCGGAGGAGTTCCGCACCAGTGTGAGTCGCGTCAACGCCTGCCTGAGGAAGAACGTGCCCGTCAATGTCAAATGGCTGCTGTGCGGGTGCCTGTGCTGCTGCTGCACGGCCGGATGCAGCTTGTGGCCCGTCATATGCCTCAACAAGAGGGTGAGCCAAATACAAACAGTCACGAAATACATACAAATAATTACTCTATACTCTAATGTGGTACCTTGAGTGCCGCAACTGTTTTCTTTTCAGGCCATATGGCCTAGCTGCACTCATTGGTGTTCTCTTCTACCACAGACAAGAAGGTCCATTCACAAGCTGTTAGAATGGGAGAACAACAGATTGTACCACAAGGTAATCAACGTCCCTTGGTGTGTGACTGTCTCTCTTTGTTTGTCACTTTTTTCTGTTTTTCTCTATCGTTTTTTTATGTCCATCTCTTTTTCTTTTTGTCTCTCACCTTCCGTCTGTTTCTGTTTCACTCGGTTACTGGCTATGTTCACACTGATGATGATGATGCACAATTCAGATTTTTGGTAAATCTGATCTTTTTATGTAGTCATTCACATTAAAAAAACAAAAAACAAAAGCCACTTCGAATGTGAACAGAATGAGTCCAATCAGTGACACGCAGTCACACAAACACGAGGCGCTGTGTTTACAGATGTAAATATGGCCCCGCATGTAGATCTCAGTTCTGACGCATTTCTGGCAATTTCACGGATTTTGTGCAACCGTAGCAAACATCTAAAGCATCTTTTCACCACTGTCACCTTTTGACGACGTATAGGTTGGATGAGCACGACGTGAGCGTCCATATTGCACTCGCATTGGATACATATCCGATCTCTAGCCCCCTACGATAGAGGCCTGAGTGGATATAACAAAATCGTAATTGTAGTGTTCACGTTCAGAAAAAAAAATGTCACATTGGGCAAAAAAAAAAAAACATTACAAAATGGAATTGACCTGCAGTGTGAGCATTTGTCTTTTGACTTGTCTTTTAGTCTCTGTCATGGTATATTGGTCTGTTTCTTTGTCTCTGTTATTCTCTCCATTTGTCTGTCAGTCTCTCTAAAGTGTGTGTGTGTGTGTTTGTGTGTATGGATGGTCATAAAAGACGCCCTTCAGCATGTCTGGCCACAGTTTAACGTCACATACGCCAGACAGTCCTGCTGTCTGTGCACATGTTTTTGTGTGCGTTTGGTGCATCTATTGACCTGGTGTTTTCTGCTCAGCTGGGCCTGCACTGGAAGCTGAGCAAAAGAAAATGTGAGAGCAGCAACATGATGGAATATGTAAGTAGTAGTGCAGCATCTAATAGTCATATCATGTTCACCAGGCATGTATTCATCTTTTACTTCTAATATGCTGTTATCTACATTTGCTAGATAACATTTATATTTTGAAAAAGTAACTATTTTCAAGATATATACTTCTTTGACATTTTTGTTTGCCGTGAGATTTTTCAAATGTAAAATATGTGAATGTGTGTACTTGAATAATTAGCAACTCTATACATGTCACAAACACAGGGAAATCTGATCCGATCGTTTTGCAAGCCTTATGCCGTTTATTGCCCTTTGCATTAAATCAACAAATTGCATAGATGTCAAACTTAAATAATGTCATGACCCATGTTATGCTTAAAACACACACACAAAAAAAAATACTTTAACACACACTAAGCAGCAATGCATACAAACAGACATATAGTCTCTCTGCTCAATGGGAACAACAACTATTACTGGAGCTTAGTTAACCCCCTGCTCTGCCTCTTCTTGCTCTCAATTACACTGCATCTACACCCAATAGAGCTCAGTGCTGCCTAGTATGCTGTGGAACAAGTGGTACCAATTCAAACACCTATATACTGTAAGACCTGTGATGTCTTAAAAAGCTGCAATTTAGAAGGGGTTCGCTGCACATTATTTTGTACTAAATAACACATTTTTGGACTAATTAAATAAAATTAGACAATTTCCTGCAGTATAACTGATGATCACACAGTACAGCAATTACAGTCAAGTGCAAGGGCCATTGAATGAAATTATTATATTAATATATATTATAGTAATTTTTTTTTTGCATGTGTGCAGGTGATTCTTATAGAATTCTTACCCAAGTATCCAATACTGAGACCAGACTGAGGATGCAGCCTGCACCCCTTTTTCCTCTTCAGTGCCTTGCCGGAATGAAAAAAAATTGATCGACGACTCCCCAACCCCAGTGCAGCTGTACGTGGAACTCGTGCCACACTGTCACTTTGCTTTTGGGCGCATTTTGCACAGCCAATGAGACAAGACGCCCCCCTTGTTGCACTCCAGTTTATTTTTATTTTTGCAGGGGGTGGGGGTCAAGAACTCGTGAATTGAATTTATAGACCCGGAGGAAGACGTTACGGCCTTATATTTAAATTTTTTTTTGGGTGTAAAATGGAAGGTTAATTCATTGCTGCGCTGGCTTTTCTCTGTTCCACGTCTTGGCAAGTCTCCTTCCCTCTTTGTAAATACTGTTAACATCAAATGTCCATTGTTTACATATTAGCAGTTTAGTTGTTGTTGCCAATTAATTGCTGTACTATAGTTTTTCTAGTTCGTATGGACCTGTTTAACTTGTAAGCCATATACAGTATATGTAGTTCAAGAGAATCTTATATGCGTCACAGTGTTGAAGCTGTCGTGTTTGCCAACAAGGAAGATTGGAACCCTGTATTTGTGTCATCGTTTTTGTTGAGTTTACAGGTGTCAAACTCAAGGCTGAGGCCAGATAAAACTAAAGTCAATAGTGTTAGTTTTTTTTTTTTCATGCTAAATGGATTTGCTCTTCTTATTTTAGCAGAAAATCTTTTCCAAATTTATTTCACCTCAACTGTACATTGATTTCTGATTTAAAATTAAATCTGTTGTTAATTAAATGCATGGGCAATTTTGTATCTGTAATAATATGGTTCAGTGATTTAAACATTTACAGTATATGGTTTTCACTAGGTTTGAAAAAAAGAAAGTGGGGAAAAGAGGGGGCGGTCCATATCCATGAGAATTTAAACTGGGGAATTTTGTATTCAGTATTCCAAATTAGAAACTTTCCATGGAAATTAACTGGGAATTGAGTATAATATAATGGAACTGGATCAAGCATACACCTGTTTTTGTCATAAGCAGATATGCAAATTAGATCGCTCTCCTTGCCCACATGTGAGGGCATTACATGACCTTAATTGCTAAATTCTACTCGAATGGTGGCATATCCAAGCCTGTTCACATCTCAAATTTTCGCTCACAACACACACAACCAAGTGAGTCATAACGGCATTCTGAAGGAAACCATAACTATGATGTGGCCCACGGTTAAAATGAGTTTGACACCCCTGATTTCATTTCATCCCAAACGTGCTGTTATTTGGCCTCTGTTATTAAGATAGAAGAGCAGATGGTTCCTTTCTGTTTCTTTCTTCCAAAGCTGCATCCATTTGTACTAACTAGAGTGCCTTTCCCATAGTTGAACCACAGAACCCTACACGCTGAAATTTTGTCCTGTTACCATTTCTTCTTTTGTTTGTCCACGTTAACAAAATTCTCTCTCTCTCTCTCTCTCGCACACACACACAACCAAATAAAAACTAATTTGGAATTTTCATCTGTCAATTCTCCCTGCTCCACAAAACGTTACTGCTGGCGCACCTCGTCCAAATCTTATTAGCCAAGGTGCGGTGGGGGAATCGTTAACTTTAACAAGACGGCCTGCAATTACTTGGACACGAGTATAAAAGTCAAAAGTAGTAGTAGTAGCAGCGTAACTGGTCGCCGGACTGCAGTCACTTTTATGGTCCTTTGATTGTTTTTACGTCGTCTGGCCCGCTGGCCTGCAGCACAACCCCTGACAACATCAATAAGATAAGACAGTGAAACATTTACTGCCATATAAACCCATAACTAAATTTACAGGTAATGAACAATTAAATTATAGAACACCTTCTGCTCATTTGGGACTGAACAACGTGAGCATTGAGGCCTTTAGCGTTTCTGTCCACTAGGGGTCAGGTTGTACAATATATTGGACACTTCTTATGCTGTATACATGCATACAACCTGCTTTGGACTGGTTGATCACAAGATATGGTAAGCAGTTTGGACATTTTTTCAATATCATTGAAATTCAGCTTAGTTCAAGTACTAGTCCACTTTCTCCTCCCTAGTTGGTCTACTAGTGTGCTGAAACGTCTTACGAGTGAGGACAAAGAGTGTACTAGTACAAGGACCTAAAGCTGGATTTCAAGCACATCGGATAAATGCTTAAACATCTTTACTCGAGTCTGCTTATTCCTCGTGCCTACTAGTACACAATTAAACCTCTCTAGTATATTACGGTGCACTCGTAACACTACGAGGCATGTGTAATGCACTAGTAGCCTCCAGGTAAAGGATATCGACCTTAAGGTCCATGTCCTAGTATGCTCTTTGTTCTCCCTAGTAGTAAAACCTGTCTCTCTTCGACAACTGCATGCTACTCGTACTATGGGTGACAAAATTCTACTAGTTTACATCCATCGCTTCACTAGTAGTACAATACTAGCATTGTACAGTTCTAAACTTTTGTAGTTTTGCCTCACTATTAACATGTATGTAGTTGTCCTACAAGTGAAGACAAAGAGTGTACTAGTACATAATTCCACTTGGAACTTATTAGGTAGACTTGTGCTCTTGCCACACACCACAGCTCAGCTTCTGGCCTATGTAAACAGCCTCTTCAGACGGAGCCAGACTAATAACAAATGACATTAGTCTTTGCGTAGCATAATAATTCACACCGTTCAAACTGAGACTGCATCCTTAACTTCCTAAAAAGACAAATTGTTGCACTTTCCTGAATAGATTGAAGCTATTATATATCTCATATTTGTTACTGTTTTACTTGTCTGCATCTGTCATTTCCTAAAAAAAAAAAAAAAAAAAGAAATTATTTATTTTGGACTTTTCCAAAGACAAAGGTGTTGATGTTTCATTTTAAACACAAGCAATTTGTTTTCCATTCAGTTCCTTTACCTTACCCAATGTGAACTGAACTATTACCTTTTAACCAAAGTACTGTACATACCAAATCGTGATTGGAGTTCCATTACACCCCTGCTGATTATACATTTAGGTGGTTCCACTGTTATAACCAACAGTAACAAGTTTGACCCCACCGAGTCAATAAAGATCCACCATTCACTGTGTTGCTTTTTATTTTATCCAAAGAGATGACACTAAAGAGTGGACCAATGCACGTCTAATTCACAGCCACTCTGACCTGAAAATTACAAGTCAACATAAGAAATAATGAAGGAGTGGGAGGTGGGTGGTTCAGGGGGCATTTTAATATAGTGGACATTCAGGGCAAATTTAACATGAAAGGGAGCCACCTATCAATATGAGTGGCCACATACAGGTGCATTTCAGCAATTTAGAATATGGTAGAAAAGTTCATTTATTGGAGTTGTTCATTAAGTGACACTGATATACACTATTATAAAAAAATCATTAAACATGGAAAATAATTTTCAGAAGGCCAATTCCTACCTTATGTTTGTATTAAAAATCCTTTTATATAAAACTTCGTATTTTACAACGCTATAATCTTGAAAAATTTCACTAATGATCTGCATAATGTGAATTTCACTTTTTGAATTGAACAACTCAAATAAATGTCATTTTACACTTTATTGAGATGCACCTGTAAATGTGAATAAATACAAGGGATTGGACACATACAGTGTCAAAGGAGAACAACACAATTGTGACAGCATAAAGATACAAATGTGTATGTTGTTGAATGGGGCACTGCAGTGTAGAACTTTTAAAGTCAAGACCCCCATAGTGGGTCCAGCATCCCCTCCCAGTCTAAAAGAAGCATTCACTGTGATGGCTTTGAAAAAGTGCAGTAAAAGTGGACAAAGGACACTTTGGTCTTTACAGTCAGGAGTCGTTCGGACTTGGTCACGAGCAGCCAAAATGAATCCTTCATCGCGATAATCTTTGTGTGTGTGTGTCCGTCCAATCAGTTGGTGGACATTGTCACTGATTGTCATCACGTTTTCATGCTGGTCAAATTCCAAATATACAAATAGGGTGTCCCCCAAAAAATGTACTCACTCTCTGGGTGATTTTGACTTTTTTTTTTTTTTCTTTTTTAAATAATGGAAACTGTACAAAGAAAATTTGTCAAAGTGCTACAGGAAGAATGAAAATGCCACAAAAGTGACAGTGAACAGAAAATGCTGAATTCCCTGCATGTTCCCCGGACCTCATGTCAATATATATTTATTAATGGGCATATCGCAGAGATAAGGTTTATGTTGCAACATCAGCAACAGTAGTTGACTTGAAGAAAAATGTCTCCTAATTTCAAATTAAATGTTGCGTAATGTTATTGAATCTGCTGGTCCACGTTACCAGCTGTGTTTAGAAAATGGTGAAAAACCAGTTTGAATATTTGCAAACACGCAGGAACAAGTAGATTAGACTTTGGGGATAACACAAACATTTTCTTTTATGCCATGAAATTACACTACTCTCTAAAACTAAGGGATATTGGTTTATATTTTAAGTGCAATTACAGGACAAACCTTAAATGCACTATAACCATTACAGATAAATAATTTCACCCTCTCTCTTTTCACCATAACTTTTTATTGAGAACATCCAGTCTGACGCATCTTACTAGCTTTGAGTGTCATCAGCAGGTTGCAACACAGAGACTGGTAGAGGCACACAAAGCCACAGAGGTGGACAATCTTGTGTGAATTTTGCCTTTCAGCTCCTTGATGTCAAAGAGCAAGTTGTGCAAAATGTACTGAAACACTGAACAGTTGGACATGTGCATTCTAAAGTTTAGTTAGAGAGGACCTAATTAAGTTCAACAGTAAAGGTAATTTGAGATTCATCCTGAAATTTCACCTAAAAGCCCAATATCCCTAACTTGTGAGGAGTGTAGCCTAAATTTTATCTTATTTTCTTGATCTTAACACAGACTTAGACACCTGAAACGAACTATGACTAATGTTCAATTAAAGAGTTGAGTGCATTTTGTTGGGACACCCAGTATTTATACAAGCGCCGGCCTTTTAAGAAAGCACACTGGCACGTGGTGGGAAAGTTACCTGCTGCGTGTGCAGGATGCTTCCTAGCTATTGAGTCTCATGACAGCGTGTGCGTGGCTAGACCAGACTCCCGGGCCAACACACCACCGTGAGCGTCACTTTATCCTTCTGTAGTTTGAGCATGGGGATGAGCGACGAGTTGTTCATTCCCACCGTCGTGGCTCCGTTCACCGCCACGATCTCGTCACCGCACCTGGCAGACAAACATGGGTCACACAAAAGACAAATGACTACAGCAGGGATGCCCAAACGTTTTCCACTTCACCTTGTGTTTATGAAACAAGTTAAAACCAATTCAATATGCTGAAGGTCAGCCATTTTCAAAGTTTGGTACAAGTACCACTAGTGGGACGTGGACTCCCTGGTATGCAAAGAATCAAATCAGTTAATCAAATGAAATAATATGTACAACATTTAAAACATGAAATGCAATCAAATGTTTTTATTACAAAAGAAAATGCAGTAATTTTTTTAAGTCAAGTTCAGTTGTATTTAACTTTTAAGTACAATACTGTTGCATTTAATCTCCAACTTCAAAAAATACAATTTCTATTGAAGTTTTAAGTGCAATACATTTCTAATTGAATAATTTAAGTATCTTTGTATATTTTCCTATATTTAGGCATTGTGTTAATGTTCAAACTGTGCATAAAGTTACAGCAACTTAGGCGACACTGAGGCCTACTATTTCAGTGTATTTTAATGGTGGTCATTATAATGTTATAAATATTTTTTTGAGGTGGTACTTGGTGTTAAAAGTGTAAAAACAACCACTGCTGTAGGTAAACATATGCTAAGCAGGTAAACATGTTAAAGAAAAAAAAAAACAACAACAACAAAAAAAAGTCTAAATCTCAGCTTGGTGTTACCGGTAATAGAGCAAAAAGTTATTTAGTAATATCTATTTTTTCTTTTCATGAAAAAAGTTATTTTTTTTAAACATTTAAAATGTATTTACAATTTTAAATGGGGAAAAAAAATATTTTAAAATAAAAAAATATTTAAAATAAAAGGCCTGATAGCTTGTTCAATTTTTATTTAAAAAAAATAGTGTCAATCTTCAGACATTTTGACTTAGTCTAGTACGACGCGGCCTTGTTTAATTTTTTATAAAAATATGCGGCTTCAGACTTAAAATTTGTTCTTCTAGCAGGTTGTTTTTTCCATGAATTGTTTGCCATCTAGTTGTAAGTTTCTATACAGTACACCAGGCAGCGGAATCCTTGCATCTTCAAAATGACTACTTTTCAAGGAACTTAAAAAAACCGCCCTCTTGCTTGAGTTCATGTTGGTATTATACCTTATATCGTTATCATATACCAACACAACACAACCCCCAAATCATGTTCAGTTACTAATTTAATACGCTTTAAAAAAATAAGTAAATAAATAAATAAATAAATAAATAAATCACTAATCATGCTGTCATTGATTGAAACAGGACACTTCTGCGCTCGCGCCAACACCCACACTGGACAAGAAGCCTTAAATACTTCACAAAAGCAAACCATTTTGGTTATATCATCTTCCCAAACTCTTTCTCAAAGGTCTTAGAGCCATGAGCGATGGAATAAATAAATCGATTAGCTGACTAAGCAATGTTACAGGCAGAAATGAATATGCATGCACTAACCTTCGTGGCTAACTAGTTCTTTCTGCACCAGGCCTACTAAAACGTATTTAGCCTATTGTCGCTCATTAGTGTCTAAAAAAACATTCAGACTTTCAATCTTGAGGCGACATAATGCCGCAGGGCTCCCGCAGAGTGAGGGAAGAGGCAGAGTTTCACAACACTTCTCAGACGGTTGAGTGTTCAAGAGTTAATAGATTGGTTCTTTAGCAATTTTCAACATTTTGAATCGGTTAATAACGTGTACAAATAACAGACGGCGTGGGAACAGACCATGAGTATCGATTTGTGAAAAAAAACATTTAATTTACCACATTTGGGTTTCCACCCGACCGCAACAATATGATAAATGACATTGTGACGATTGTAAAATGTCTTTTAACAAGGTTGTTAAAATTTAAGTAGATTTGATTTAATTGTGTAATACTAATTAAACCAGAGTTAAATCAATAAACCAATACTGTGTAACTATTTGAATGGGCCCCGGGACACTTTGTACAGGGAAATTTGGGCCCCAAAGTCCAAAAGGTTAAGGTTTAACGTACTTGAGGCGGCCGTCAAAGTGAGCGGGAGTGCCAGGCACAATGGTCTTGATGAAGAAGGGCTGCTGGCCGTGACTTTCCTCGTAGCCGCCGACGATGCTGAAGCCCCAGCTCTCATTGTTGCTCTTCTGCAGGACGATGTCCCGGCACCAGTGCATGTGGCTAACATGACAATGGCGATGTTAGCGGAAAAGTTCACCCCAAAAATGCCTTACAATTTGGAATTCAACCAGAATATTTGAGACAAAACAACACTTCTAACGTCACACAACACTTCAAAGTGTATTATGTGCCTTGGCTCAATAAAGTTGGGAAACACTAGTTAGATCATTGATGCTATTGAGCGTTTATGTTGCACTCGCATAGACAGATATTCGAAAATGTATCAGAGGCCAGAAGGCCATATCATATTCCATCCATTTTCTTCCATATCCCAATTGTGCCACTTGAGAGCAAAATAATTAGAATTTTATCACTTAAACCATGCAATGCAAATCCAGCCCAAGGGGAGGAAGAGTTGTACCTCGGTAAACCCAGCCATCGCGTCCACAGCGCAGTCCAGTTGAAGGTGTCTTCTCGTGTGTCCTCCGCACCGTCTGACCTGTCGCCACAGCCGGCCTCGGCGTCCTCCTGCGAGTCTTCTGAAATAGTCTGGATGACCCGCAGCGCCACCTGGGGCTGAGCAGCCTGCGCCTTCAGCGTGGAAACGGCCTCGCTGTACGTCAGCTGCGTCAGGTCCACGCCGTTGATGCTCAGCAGAACATCACCTGAGGATGCACAGAGGACTCAGAACAGAGGGCACGAGTGGACGGACATATTTACAGTAAACCCCCATCATTTGTGGAGGACAGGAATCAAGCTACTAGCTGCTAAAAAAAAAGCTGAGGATGATTTCCAAAGCAAAAAACAAGAATAGATTTACATAGCAAAACCGCGAATAGGTGGTGCTTCACTGCAACTCCAAGATTCCTCTATCTACCTCGTTTGATGGTGCCGTCTCGATGCAGGCATCCGATGGGCTGCACACTGGTGATGTAGACAGGGAGGCGACTGCGGCAGTCTCTCCCACCGGCAATGGTGATGCCCAGGGAAAGGCGAGGCTCCTTCTTCAGACTCACAGTCTTCTCCTGGCTGGAAAACCCACCAGGAGGATCCTGCATGATTACACAACCACATTCAGTACACACTTTTAATTTTGGTGCAGATACAAATAAAGGTACATGGAGGAATTTATTACTTTATATCATGTAAATAACTATAGCATCAATGCAACAATTTCTTCCAGTATCAATGCAACAATTTCTTCCAGACTTCTCCAGTCTACCAGGAAGTAGCCTACTAACTGAAATAAGGTACACATATACCAATTATTGAGCCAAATTTGAGAATCCCCCAATCCACGCCCTCGATCAAAGATTATCTTATGTCTCTAAAACACTGTATTCCAACCTTTGAGTATTGTGCATATTTTACATTTGCCACAGCACCAAAAAAAATGTGACAAAACGTATATATATTGAAATAATGACGTGTGGTGGCAGTGGAAGACCACTGAATTGTTCTGCCTGTCACTATACATCGCTGATATAGACAGATGAACAAAAATAAAAAAAATTGTTCTAGATATCACAATTTTCTGACTAATAAATTGAGATTGGATCATTTCCCACGCTGTTCAATATTTACGATCGTAAATCATAATTCTGAGTTGGGCTGAGCCATGGACTCTTTGATTGTGATGTAAAACATAGAACCACCAAAAATTATAACAGCCGATGTTTAGCCTTCATTCGTGTTTACATAGATCATATTTGTATAAATAAATGATATACATGTATTTAACTTATATTTGTATAAATAAATGATATACATGTATTTAACTTTTGTCCAAAGACACATTTTTTTAGAAAGTATCAAACCGTAGTCATGCTGATTAGCGCAGCATACACAGGAAGTCCGCTAACCAGTTTTCCGGGTTTCCTCACTTGACGTTCCGCATATAGCAGAATGCAGTTCAAAATAACCCAGCTAGTGCTACACTGGTGAGATAATTTTCATGATGTGGGCGACTTTAGAGAGAGGTGGCTCAAAATTAGCCAGAGGTGGCTGCAACAGCATCTGTGTACCCCACTGATTACATTTTTACATTAGTCATCACTCGAAGGAGGAGAGTGCCTTTCTGTGTATATGTTGATTAAGCTCTTTGGATCACTCTTGTCATTAAAGCTAAAATTCACGGAGTGGTGCTGCCAATCACATTGAACAATCGCCTTGACTGAAAAGCCTCGGGCAGTAACAAATGTGGAACATGTGAGATGCAGGCGACGTGCAAGCTCCCACACTGGTGTCTCGTAATGGAGAAGATGTGTGGAAAGTGACAGCTCCCGGCAGCCTCCTGGCTGAGCTCTACAGACTGTAAACTGTCGAAAGGGAAGCTCGGGGGAGGTGGCGAGGCCTCTTCCTCCGCCTGGCGGGAGGTCCCCTCCCCCTAGTAAGACGAAAAGGCTCCACTCTGCAGGCGAAAGCTAACTGTTACCCACTTTGATCCTCTGCCACCCAAAGAATGAAGGGCCCAAAAACAACAAGGCAGCAGCCCCGCGGTGGCAGACTGAGCAGCACCCCAAGCCTTTTGATCAGGACAGAAGGAGGCCCTCCACGGATGCTTTCATCTCTGCGCTGCGACGCAGGTGTCTGCTCTCAAAGCTTTGCACCCCCAGTTGGGGGGCTGCTATTCTTCCTGCTCACGCTGCATGGAAGAACTGAGTGGCCCACGTCACAATTACACTGTATAAACACTAACAATGTCCGGTTTTAGGATAGCACGAGCTGCAGTCAGGAAGCTGGACATAGAAGCTGCGAATTAAGCCGTTTCCGAGTGGGACAACCGGGAAAACATTTCAAGTTATGGAGCAATGAGGGGTCAAGAAATGCTGTTTTCCAGTTGAAGCCAAGGATACAACCGTATTTCCCGAACCGGAAGCCTTTCCCGCTTTGCATTTGGCTGGATTTACACTGCATGGTTCATGTGGCACAATTTCCATTTTTGTTGGGATAAATATGGTCATGGTAGGTAGCGTCAAGAGAAAAAAATAATGCATGTAATCAGATACCTTCAGATCGGAATCAGGCCTCTTTCGAATTTCCAAACAAAACAGATACATATTGGAGGTCTGCCAATGTGAGTGCAGTGACTCACAAACCCCGGTACCAGCTTAACGTCATCAAAACTCTAAATGTTCAACGAAACCAAAACATTTTGTCTAATGAAAGTTTCCTATCTTAATGCGAATATAATGAGAAAGGCCATAGACTGACTAGTTGTAATTAGCAGAGATTTTACGGTAAATATAAAACTTCAAACAACTGCTACTATTATTACAGCAACACAGAGAGCTTGGAACGATACTAATAGGCATATATTGTGAATATTCTCTCTCCTCTATGGAAATATTGAATATTAAAATGGCAAAATGTGTTACTGAATTACACAGAAGGGGTTTCCTTTTCTTCTTGCTGCTCATTTTGTTCAACTCTTCTAGTAGAGCTCAGTGTTACCCGGCATGTTGCAGCACAACATGGTTCGACACTGAATGCGCACAACTAAATTAAAACTTCCCTGTATACTGTAAAAACCCATAAAATATGATCACGGCCTCTAATAGGCATAACACTAACCTTTATTATTTGTATTATTTATGCATTTGTATTTACTTTGGTGTTGATTAGCCATTTATGTTCAATTTGCACATCTGCACGTGGGTTGTTTTCGTGTAAACACTGCAATTTTGGATATGTGTCACTTGTACATGGAAATAGACGGTCAAAAAAAAAAATGATATACCTGCAATGGAAAGCCAGCCTTTCATGTCCCTTTTCCACTGCACAGTAGCCCTTCACCTCAGTTCAGTTCTACTTGCCTCAGTTTGTGGTAAATGTTAAAACTGTTCCATATTTACGATCACAAATCCTTGCGTGTGGTCTACACAGAGTTCGGCCGAGTCACATTCACATTTAAAAAATTGTTTAGGATGTTAAAAATTGGTATGTGTGTACTCCGCTTTACACGTGTGAAATTGTGGAATTTGAGGGGTTAACATCTGAAGACGGTTCAGTAGATGTGCAGAGAAATGTTCCACCGTACCTTCATGTAGGTGGAGCATCGTCTAAAGTATTGCGGCTCAGGCACCCTCCTGGTCGCTCGGCCTTGTGGTCCGCCTTCATCTAGAGTCTCTGCTGGCCTCAAGACTACAAAGTTGACACGCACCTCGCTGCCCTGCACAAAGAAAAGACACAACTGTCAATCACTGGTAGATTAACTTGATGTTTTATCTTAAGGGCAATCAAGCATGTGGAACCTTCAAGTGTCTGCCAAGCAGAATCATGAAACTACCTTTTGATACCTTTGTGATCTTAAGAATTTACAACACTTCACTTTTTCCACAACACTCCATAATGACTGTGAAAAAGATTTTCTTTTTGGGATTTTGATATAGCTAGGAAATGAAAAGATAACAGCAGGGAAACACTGTACCTGTATGATCTGGGCAGCACTCTCCGGTGTACCGTGCCTCAGGTCGTGTCCATTGATGGCCAACACTTTGTCGCTGTTCTTCAGTTTGCCATCTTTTGCTGCCAACCCTCCCGAAAGCAGATCCAGGATGAAGACACCACTCTCATCTGATTTGCGGATCAGCTTTATGCCGAGCGGTTCCGAGCGTTGACTCTTGGTCAACGTCACCTGCAGTACCGTGCCAGGATTGTGAGCGGAGACCATGTTGCCATGGGCGCCGCCGGACGAAACGGGGTGCTGATCGGAGCTCGCCTCCCTCGGTTTGAAACCTTTCTCCTGCATGACGGTGAGCCTGACGAGGGAAGGCTGGCGCAGCAGGGCGACGGCCCTAGCGTGAAGGACAGATGCCAAGCTGATGTCATTCACCTGGAAACATTGTAGCACAGACAAAAATAAATTAAAAGCTATGTTTACATCAGCAGCATAGGATGGAACAATTAACCCAGATTTGGCTTGTTTCCATTATAGGCTGTGTAGACAGAAGGGCAAGAGTTGCACATATAAAGTTGAGGCTGATTTTTATTTGAAGGTAGGAAACTAAAATGTTGCCGTTTCAGTTACCACATCTTCCCTCTGGCCGATATAATATTTACATAACCAGATTGAACTTTAGCCACCATGCTGAGGGAAGGACATCAAAAATTAAAGTTTGTCAATCAGTGACAGCAGCCACAATAAGTTAAGTGTGTCAACCTGCGGTGCTCACGCCTGCCCGGTAGTAACCACACCTTGTTGCCATGGACACCAAACCAGTTTATCATGAATATCTGCCTTCATATTCCCTACTTTAAAGAGGCATGTTTACAAAACTGGGGGGAATTTGAGGAAGAGTTTTGTACTTCCAGTGGTTGACAGTAATACACACAGATTTTTTTTTTTTAATGTCTCCTAGGAAATTAACATCGTCTAAACTGTATTTTTGATTGAATCAAAAATACAGTCTAGACAATGTTAATTTTTTAAGAGACATAAAAAACATATTTCAAAAATAAGGATATTTCTAAATGACCACCAAACTTTTGACTGGTAATGTATAAATACACTGGTGTTTTCATGGAAAATATGAAATTGTATAGGTGACCCAAACTGTTAAACGGTAACATCTGTATACTTGTATATAGTTTTTACTTTAAAAGTACATTAGAGATTTGCTTTTAGAAAAGTGCTTTTATTTTTGCCTTCTTTTACTCTGCTGTTTGCAGCCATGTCGGCATTGCAAAAGAGATTTTCTTTACCTGGATGGATGAATGAATGAATGTTTTAGATTGGGCAGGATGTTTGGAGAAGTGGTTCGCACATCTGCCTCAGAATTCTGAGGTTGAGGGTTCGAATTTCAGCTCCGGCCTTGCTGTGAGGTTTGCATGTTCTTCCGTGCTTTACGTGGCTTTTCTGCAGGAACACCAGCTTAGCCCCAAATTCCAAAAGCATGCATGTTAGGTTCACTGAACAATCTAAATTGTCCACAGGTGTGAATGTGCATGTGCTTGTTTGTCTATTTGTGCCCTGAGGATAGTTGGCACCCAGCCCAGGGTGTACCCCACCTCTTGCCCACAGTCACCTATTTAAAAAAATAAAAATAATAATAATAATAATAAATTAAAAAAACAAGAAAAAAAAAAAAAAGAATATCGATGAATGGATGGATAGAATGGTGTAGTCACTTACCTCTACTAGGTACGCTTATCACACGCTTATTTTTCCATGAAAAAAAACATTATAATAATGATATGCACTGTTGTGATGTTCCTTTCCTTGAGCAGTCACCTTATCGTGGTGGAAGGGTTTGTGTGTCCCAATGATGCGAGGAGCTAAGTTGACTGGGGCTTCACGCCACTGGTAGGGTCACCCATGGCAAACAGGTCCTACGTGAGGGACCAGACAAAGCACGGCTCCAAAAAAATCCTATGACGAAGAAAATATATGGATCTAGGTTTCCCTTGCCGGGAAGCGGGTCGCCAGGGCCCCCCTCTGGAGCCAGGCCTGGAGGTGGGGCTCAAAGGCGAGCGCCTGTTGGCCGGGCCTGCACCCATGGGGCCCGACCGGGCACAGCCCGAAAGGGTAACATGGGGGGGGGTCTCATGGGCTCACCACCTCTGGGAGGGGCCATAGGGGTCGGGTGCAGTGTGAGCTGGGCGGTGGCCGAAGGCGGGGACCTTGGCGATCCGACCCCGGCTACAGAAACTGGCTCTAGGGACGTGGAATGTCACCTCTCTGGCAGGGAAGGAGCCCGAGCTGGTGTGTGAGGTTGAGAAGTTCAGACTAGATATAGTCGGGCTCGCCTCCACACACGGCTTGGGCTCTGGTACCAGTCTACTTGAGAGGGGTTGGACTCTTTTCCACTCAGGAGTTGCCCACGGTGAGAGGCGCCGAGCAGGTGTGGGTATACTTATTGCCCACCGGCTCGGCGCCTGTACGTTGGGGTTCACTCTGTGGAAAAGAGGGTAGCCTCCTTCTGCCTTCGGGCGGGGGGACGGGTCCTGACTGTTATTTGTGCCTATGCACCAAACAGCAGTTCAGAGTACCCACCCTTTTTGGAGTCCTTAGAGGGGGTGCTGGAGAGCGCTCCCGCTGGGGACGCCATCGTTCTGCTGGGGGACTTCAATGCTCACGTGGGCAATGACAGTGAGACCTGGAAGGGCGTGATTCGGACGAACCGGCCCCCCGATCAGAACCCGAGTGGTGTTCTGTTATTGGACTTCTGTGCTCACCACGGATTGCCCATAACGAACACCATGTTTAAGCATAAGGGTGTCCACACGTGCACCAGGACACCCTAGGTCGCCATTCGAAGATCGACTTTGTGGTCCTGTCATCGGACTAGCGTCCGCATGTCTGGGACACTCGGGTGAAGAGAGGGGCGGAGCTATCAACTGATGGCTCCGATAATGGGGGAAGATGCCGGTCCGACGTGGCAGGCCCAAACGTATTGTGAGGGTCTGCTGGGAACGTCTGGCAGAATCCCCTGTCAGAAGGAGTTTCAACTCCCACCTCCGGCAGAACTTCACCCACGTCCTGGGGGATGTGGGGGATATTGAGTGAGTGGACCATGTTCCGCGCCTCTATTGCCGAGACGGTCGACCGGAGCTGTGGCTGTAAGGTAGTCGGTGCCCGTCGTGGCGGCAATCCCCGAACCGTTGGTGGACACCAGCGGTGAGGGATGCCGTCAAGCTGAAGAAGGAGTCCTATCAGGCCTTTCTGGACTGTGGGACTCCTGAGGCAGCTGATGGGTACCCGCTGGCCAAGCAGAATGCGCCTTAGATAGTCGCTGAGGCAAAAACCCGAGCGGGCGAGGAGTTCAGTGAGGCCATGGAGAATGACCTCCGGACAGCTTTGAGGAAATTCTGGTCCACCATCCGGCGTCTCAGGATGGGGAAGCAGTGCACCATCAACACTGTGTATACTGGGGATGGGACGCTGCTGACCTCGAATCGGGACGTTGTGAATCGGTGGGGAGTATACTTTGAAGACCTCCTCAATTCCACCGACACGCCTTCCCATGAGGAAGCAGAGTCTGGGGTATCTGAGGCGGGCTCTCCTATCTCTGGGGTTGAGGTCACCAAGGTGGTTAAAAAGCTCCTCGGTGGCAAGGCCCCAGGGGTGGATGAGATTCGCCTGGAGTTCCTCAAGGCTCTGAATGCTGTAGGGCTGTCTTAGTTGACACGCCTCTGCAACATCGCGTGGACATTGGGGACAGTGCCTCTGGATTGGCAGACTGGGGTGGTGGTCCCCCTTTTTAAGAAGGGGGACCGGAGGGTGTGTTCCAACTACAGGGGGATCACACTCCTCAGCCTCCCTGGTAAGGTCTATTCAAGGGCGCTGGAGAGGAGGGTCCGTCGGGAAGTCGAATCTCAGATTCAGGAGGAGCAGTGTGGTTTTCGTCCTGGCCGTGAAGCAGCGGACAAGCTCTTCACCCTCGGCAGGGTCCTCGAGGGTGCATGGGAGTTCGCCCAACCAGTCTACATGTGTTTTGTGGACTTGGAGAAGGCGTTCGACTGTGTCCCTCGTGGAGTCCTGTGGGAGGTGCTTCGAGAGTATGGGATACCGAACCACCTGATACGGGCTGTTCGGTCCCTGTACGACCGCTGTGAGAGTTTGGTACGCATTGCCGGCAGTCAGTCGGACTCGTTTCCAGTGAGGGCTGGACTCCGCCAAGGCTGCCCTTTGTCACCGATTCTGTTCATAACTTTTATGGACAGAATTTCTAGGCCCAGCCGAGGCGGAAAGGGGGTCCGGTTTGGTGGCCTCAGAATTGCATCTCTGCTTTTTGCAGATGATGTGGTTCTGTTGGCTTCATCAGGCCGTGATTTCCAACTCTCACGGTTCGCAGGAGAGTGTGAAGTTGAGTTTTGGTAGTTAAATAAATACAAAGTTTCAAAATCAATTAATTATATTTATTAATCGTGATCTCATTATCAATCAAAATAATCGTGATCATTATTTTTTCCCTAATCGCCCAGCCCTACCTGGAGATACGTGTGATGTCATGGCGACAAGGTCTATACATTTGAGAAGGCTCACTCTCACCTCTAAGATGTGGTCTCCAGGTGCTAGTCGACCGTCACGAGCGGCTTGCGAGTCACGTATGATCTCCTGGATGACGATGTTGCCAAGCGGCGTGTCTTTGCCCCCCACGATGCGCAAGCCCAGGTCTTCGTCTGCCTCGTCTCTGAAGAGCTCTACCACATTGGACTCGGCCACTAGGCTAGAGCGAAGTGGCGTGTTGTCTGGCAACGATAAGAACAACAACCACGTGGTCATAAAAACATCTGTCCTGCTTTCCTCCATTTTAAATACCATTTTACAGTGGTGCCTCAAGATATGAGTGACCTGACTTACAAGTTTTGTGAGATACGAGCAGTCAATCAGCCAAGTTTTTGCTTTGACTTAAGAGCCCAAACTTGAGATTAAAAAAAAAGATGCTTCAATCTGTTGATTGCCACTACCAGTTGGAGTTTACTCAAAAACTAACCATAAAACATAGAGAGTTACACTTTTTGTATTTGAAACAACCACATAGTCCCCATCAAGCATACAGTGGAAAACACCACAGCCACACAGGCTAACAATGTAACACACACAAAATAACACCAACCAAGGGTGTTAAAAACAATTTTAAGCTGTGGATAAGAGATCCATTATGCCAGAGAAGTTACAAAGATACGGTAACGAAGAGTATATTCTGCAGAAGATGTGAGTCATTCACACTAATTGAATGTGGAGGGTTTACACAACAGAAGAGGCTGTAAGTCTTATTACATTATTAAAGAAAAATTGAAGGTCACTTAAGGGTGCAAATGTTGTTAGTGTATTTGTACGCAATACCATACTGTTGATTGCATGTTTTCTTATTAAAAGACATGTAAAACTAAAGTTTTTGGAACATAAGAGCTGACAAGAGATACTGAGCCTTCCTGTTGCATGACAGGAGCACAAAAGGGTGGCGGGGTAGAGTGAGTGTGGGAGTGACAAAGTGACAGCACAGCACGCGAATGTACTACAGAATGTGTGTGTGTCTGGGTGCGTGCGTGTGAGAGACTTGATTACACTTCATAAAACCAGTTAATATTTTAACATTCTCTTCTTATGTTTTTCTGACTATTTCACAACAGGGGTCTCAATCATACGGCACGGGGGCCGAAATCGGTCCGCTCGAGAGTACAATCTGGCCCACAGGATGAATTTGAAAGTAAAAATATCCATCCACCCATTTTTCATACAGTTTATCCTCACACTGGGCGAGAAGCGGTGTACACCGTGAACTGGTCGCCAGCCAATCGCAGGGCACAAACAACCATTCTGACTCACATTCATACCTACGGGCATTTAGAGTCTTCAATCAACCTACCATGCATGTTTTTGGGATGTGGGAGGAAACCAGAGTACCCATAGAAAAGCCATGCAAGCACAGGGAGAACATGCAAACTCCACAGAGGGGAGGGCCTGGATTCCCAGAACTGTGAGGCCGATGTGCTAACCAGCCGGCCACCGTGCCACCAAAGTGAAAATATAAATAAGATATTGCAGTGGTGGTGGCGACGAAGGATAATTTTGAGAATTAAAATGCTAACGAAGAGAATACAGTTGTGATAATTCCTGCGTCTTCATAGGTTGAATTTTAAAGTGCGATGAGTTATTATGCACACATGTAGATGACAAACTGAAGCAACATTTTCACAAAAAATATGGTTTTGTAAAAGGATTTTTAAAAATGTAATTAAATCAAAAGATTTTCCTAATGTACTTGGATTTGTTTCGCATTACATTAAGTATGATTTTAGTGGTCCAGTCCAGTTTGACATCAAACAAGGCTGTAGGTGGCCCCTGAAATACAAGGAGTTTGACACCCGGGTTTTAGAATATACTGTAACTTTTCTTGATTAAAAAAATGTTAAAAACATTTTTAAAAGAAAGAAAAAGGTTGGAACAGATTAATTGCATGTCCATTCATTTTAATGGGGAACTATGTTTTGAGATAAGAGTGTTTTGAGAGAAGAGCATGGTCACAGAACAAATTTAACTCAGATCTCAAGGCACCACTGTATATTAGAAATTAGTCATGATTAAGATTTACTTTGACTTCAAAATCATGTACTGGCCATCAGTACATGACAGTAGCTAATCTTTAGCTGTACAATTTTACATATTATTTTTAAAGTTGTACGTTATGTGATGACCACCTGCGTGTTGTAATCCTGTTAAAATGTTATTATAGACACTGCAAATTATGACAAGGATTACAACAGTTTGCAAACGTTACATGGAACAACTCCAAAGCGATACTATTCGGTTGCACTTCAAGAGTTTTAAAGTGCTCCACATACGGGTGCATCACAATAAATCTGCATATTATAAAAAAGTCGATGTATTTCCATCATTAAATTCAAAATATATTGTAAAGATCTAGTAAACAAATAGGAAAATACTTTTTCAGAGGGCAAATTTCTAACTAAATTCTACATTAAAAATAATTTTGTTTCTAATGTAATAGTTTACATTCTTGAGAATTGTAGGGGTTTCGTAATCATCAAAATTATATCATGAAACACTTCTCTCCATGTAGTGAGTCTATTTAATACGAGTTTCACTTCTCAATTGAACTTGAACGTTTTCTATAATATTCTAGTTTATTGAGATGCACCCGAGAGTGAGCACACTCCCTTTGAAAAGTAACCTTTGGATTTATTTCTCAGTGAAAACAAGAACAAATATTGATTCTGAAACAATACTCAATGTTGTCTAACTAATCTGTAGGGGCGTGCCCGTTTATGTTGAGCACTGTACTGTAAATTGTTGCTTATCATTGATAAGAAAGAGAAAAATACAAATCACCCCATGTTTCAACTGACGCCTGTACTGAAGCAGAGGTGAAAGGCCTTCAGTTGTAAATAAATAATGTAAATATGACATAATGCAGTGTCAATAGACAGAACGGCACATGATGTTCGATTTTGTGGTGTAGATAGGTAAACCAAACAGGACAGCAGGGAGGACTGTCGTCACACAGATCTCATTGAACCAATACACATTGCTTTTACTAGTTAGGAAGTATCAGCACTATGAAAAACACAAAATCATTCAGTTATCTGCATCACTCAATGTGTCAAATAACAATATTGAGATGTGAAGCTACTATTTCTACCTATTTTATGTACCTCCTATTGGCACATACTACAGTAACGTCCGGTATATTGCCTTTTATCGTTGACGCCCCTGCTATATGTGGATTTTTAAACGATCACGCTTTATGAGTTTTAAAATAGGCAAGTTCAAATATAGAGTTGCAAGTCTTCAGTGTAGTACCAACATGCTGAGCAGCACTGAGGTCTCTTGTATGTAGATGCAGCGCATTTAAGAGCAAGAAGAGGCAAAGAAGGTCCCCTACTAAGCTGCAGTAATAGTTGTCGTTCCCACAGAGCAGAGAGAATATGAGTATTGTGAGTATTGTTGTGTGCTCTGTATGTGTTTCTGCTCCATGTGTCGATGACATCTATGCTCATTTCCATTACCCTATCTATGGTATTTTGCATTATATGGTTAGCATTAAGCTAGTGGACTTTTGTTAGACAAAATTAAATCATCTGGTTGAACATTTTTGTGTTAAAATACACAATGTTTAATTTTCTTTTACTGCCTGTGTCACTCCTCCATCTGTGTTGAAGAAGCTTTACAGGTTTACAATTACGGTAACATCTATGCTAATTTCTGTTAGCCTGTCTATGGTGTTTCACATTATATGTTGCCATTAAGCTAGCAGACTTGTTATATGGTTTGGTTTAACATTTTTGCTTTTAAATTGTCTTTTGGTTTTATGTGTCAGTTTTTACAATAAACCTCCACAAGCAGTGACAAATTAACAGCTAAAAGCAAGCACACTTTTGACTGTTATTTGGAGAACTCTGCAAATGAGTCTTTTGTTTTCCTCAGTGATGTTATATGATGGTCTCCCATTTCTTGACTGTGAGAGAGTGAAAACAGACACTAAAGGCTTCTTTATACTCGCGCGGACGGCGACTGCACTGACGTCACTGCGGCACGGTATGCTATGTAGAACCAAGGGCACGCTGGTACGTCATCGCAGCATGTGACTAAAACGGCCCAATCGCGAGAGATTATATCCGCGGCGTTCGACGCGAAGCAACTATTTTTGTCGGGTGTGCGGCTAGCTATGCAGAGGTGCTGCGCGGGGCAATTCGTCGGTCACGTGATGCATTGTGGGCGTTGGGGGCCGCGTGACCGCGGGAGTATAAAGAGGCCTTAAGAAAAGGCACTAGGTTTAACCATTTAAATCGTGTGAGAGGTAAAACGAAAGTTGAGTTAGGGTTAGTAACCTGGGTCTGGAACATATCTGAACTACATCATAACTAGACGTAGTTCCAGACAGGCTTGCAAGAAGCTGGTTGTAATTTTCCAGTCAAAGGGTGTCTGGTAAGAACAACTGTGATGTGCTGCGTGTTCCTGCAGCTACACTAATGATTCACCCGTGGCAGACTTAGGGACTCAACAATCAGCAATTCTAATGCGTCTACAATCACTCCCCATAGACGTGGGATGGGCACATCAGTGAGATCATTTCTAGCCAACTCAGCTAAACATTAGCCAATCATGAGGGAAAGACTTATGCAATAGAAGCTTTTTGATGACAAGTACTCCATACCATCCTCATTTTCTTCATAGGCAGGGTTAATGAGTCCAGGATCGGGCAGGTCTCTGGTGGCGCTGCGTGGCGGCGTTTCTGCATGTTTAGCATCAGCAAACAGCTCGCCGTCGCCTTTACGCCCCTTCAGTTCATTCCACGAAGGCCTCTTCCTCTTCTCCGCTTCCTCCCGGAGTCTCCTGAAAGGGGGACATCTGGGCAAAGACAGAGAATATGCTCAGGGAGAAGTGATGACTGATCACTGGCTTTTAAATAAATAAATGGAAATGGCAGCATTACGAGGTCCAATGAGCAGGGTGGACATAAAAACAGAGAGGAAAAACATGATAAATATGCTTAAATGTTACAAGTATGCGTGTCAAGTTCGTTCGAGTGCACAGAAGACTGTGTCCGCTCGAGTGTGGAAAGGTGTTTGCGCATTTACTCTGTCCTTAATATCTAGCTTAAAGTTCAGGTACTGGTACACGCTTTGTCCTCACTAGCAAAACAATTTCGCACACTAGTTGAACAACTGTGTCCACAACTGTGTCTAATGGTTTTTTGCACTACTAGTGCCACTTTCGGCCTACTAATGCAGAATTAACCCTTACTAGTAAACTATTGTGCTGCACTAATAATGCTACTAGACCCAACTAGTATGCATGTGTCACACACTAGTAGCCCTCTTATCAAAGATATATATATAAAAAAATGCTCAAACATCTTTCCATATAGCCGTTTGAGCATTTATGTGATGTCCTCGATATCCAGCTTAAGGTCCATGTAGTAGTAGTACGCTCTGTGTCCTCCTTCGTAAAACCATTCAGTGCACTGTGTCTTACTGGAAATGGTTTTTTTTCATGACTGCCTTCCACGACTGTATGACATCCCTGCACACTAGTAGGACAACTTTGAAACACTAGTAGGACAAGTTACTAGTGAGGCAAAACTACTAGTGGGCATTTTGATACTACTAGTAGGGTCCAGGAGGCTACTAGTGTGTGACACATTATAGCTAGTTGGGCCTAGTAGTGTTACTAGTGCAGTAATATTGTTTACTCGTAAGGTTTAATTACGTATTCTACAACAGAGCCCTAGTCATTCCTAGTAGTCCTACTACTTTAAGGTCTATGTACTACTAAAATCTTTGTCCTCTCTCATAGGACAATTTTGGCATACTAGTAGGACCTGTTACTAATGAGGTAAAACTGCACCAGTTGACCACTGTGTGCTACTAGTGAAGGGCTAAGTGCTAACTAGTAGAGTTTTAAGTAATTAGTAGTACCAGTAGCATGCAGTTGTCAGATAGTGCACAATTCTTCCTCCCTAGTAACTTGTAGTTGTCATCATAATATGCCAGAGTTGTCCTACTACTGAGGACAAAGAGCATACTAGTACAGACCTTAAAATGGATATCAACGACATTGCATAAATGCTCTAATGACTTTATGGAAAGCCATTTATTTGATATCCTTGATAAGGAGGCTACTAACGCGTGACACATGCCTAATATTTAGGCTTAGTTGCATTACTAGTGCAGAAGAGTAGCTTAGTGTATGGTTTAAATTCATACTCATGGGCCAAAAGTGGAACTAGTGATGGAAAAACATAACTAGTAAGACAGTTGTTCTATCAGTGCGCTGAAGTGTCTTACTAGTAAAGACAAAGATTATCCTAGTATGTGGACCTTAAGATGGACATCAAGGATATGGAATAAAAACTCAAACTGCTTTCGATACTTTAGTCTGCTTGTTCCTCATATCCGAACTTTGCCCCCCTTGGTTGTTTGCACAGAGCGGCTGCTGCCTGCCAACCACAACAGGCTGCGTCATCACGGCCGACCTCAGACATAAGCACCTCGCTGACCATGTGGATAACAAGGCGAGTGATTTATAGTTCGCCTCAAACTCTGAAACCTCAAGTTTTGCATGTCTCAGAGGAAGTGATTGTGCATTTGTGATGGTGATGTTACACAATCAAACATATACTTGTAGCAGTCAAAGCAGGTCTCATATTTTTACTGTACATACACCACTCTTCTGTTGATGTTTTTTTTTGTTTTAGTATTCTATGAAGTGGAGCACAATGGCACACTTTTTATAATAATACACACACACTTACATAATGTATGGCTGTGTTGGGACTCCCTCCCTTTCCACAATACAGTGCTCTATTGGAGTGGGGGGCTGTCAGTTTGCATAAATGCAAGTGTACCTAATGATGTGACCAGTGAATTTGCTGTATAATGCATTAAATTACAAATGAGCTTGCAGGCTTTTTAGCAGCTGATTAGAGAAGATCAATACCACTCTTGTCTCGTGTCCATTAGTATTAAAATACAGCCATCAACCTTAGTTTAGCATTAAACAGCAATCAGGCTGAAGCTAAATCTGTCTGTTTGATTTCTTCAATAAATGTCCAGACATGTTGCCTAGCAACCGGCAGGAAGTGTCAAGGAAGTTACTGTCCCTCAGCTGAGAAGCTGTGTGGCTCATAACTACCCCAGGATTAAACACATGCATTTAAATGTGTGACTTTGGTGCACCTTAGACATCATATAGTAGAAACATTAGCCCATTTGTTAGTATTTATGCTAAACTAAGAAGCTGCAGGATTTGGCTTTAATATTTAACTGCTAAATCTTCTTTCCTCAACATCGGCAAGAAGGAGTGTATTTTTCCACATGCATCACTATTAGCTTGTTATGCACTTGCTCTCTACACTTTAACTTATTTGGTAATTGTTTGACATTTTCTCATTGTTAGTTATGCTAGTTTAGTTGACCCATTTTGTACTTTTTAATTCTGTGGGACACCTTTTGTATAAGGGGACTGCAACTACATATATCACACTTTTGCTTGATTCTGTGTAAAAGGAAAAGGTGAATACATCCTGGATCTTCTATGATGTGCACTGTAGTGCCAATTGCGCTGGAGAGAGATTTTAAAAAACTAAGGGAACTTTTATATGGACGGTTTAAAAACTGAGGTATAAGCCCTCTAAGAAATGCGCTGTTTATTTTTCTTCAGGCTTGGGAAATCACCTTTTTGGGGCCTCAACATGGCCAAAAAACGAAAGCTCACCAATTTTTGAAGGTGTATCTATCCTGGAGAAAGTGTTTGTATTTTAGGGTTTTCCAACACAACCCCACACAACTCACTCAGTAGCGCCGCCTGGAAAGTTTGAAAACATTATCCCCCAACGCCAGTTTTTACTGATTGACGAAGTTCAGTGGACACACACGAAAGGATTTTGGACCATTTTGGTTTAAAGCAGCCATTAGGGAATTCACCCAATATGTCGATGTGTTTTCACTTATTTCTCTTTTGTACTGGATTTATTTTTAACTACACACCAATACCAACAAGGTAAACGTAACTCGGTTCTGGGGCTCGAAAGAATTAATTCTATTTGCATTCATTTCAATGGGAAACCGCTTCAAATATTTCAGTTTGTGAACAGTCTCATCAGGGGTAAACTCAACAGTTGGGTCACTTGTATCTCAAGGCACCACTGTATTATTATTATTATTATAACAAATGGACTAATACTGCTGGCATTTTCTGTCAATCTTTAGCTGACTTATCAAACAAGCCAGAGGAGTGGTACCTATTGTGGAGATGAGGTTGAAGTTCACAGCGTTGCATCTGTTGCTGGCACTCGGCATAGTAAGGACACATCACAGCCAGCTTGTCCAGCAGGTTCTTAACCAACAGGGTGGAGGGCCGACACTGGTGAAGCTGCAGCCTTTGCCGGTCCACAGGGCAAAAATCCTTATCTTTCAAGAAGCTGCCCAGACAGTCAAAGCAGTAAGTGTGTCCACAGGGGGTGTCCATGGGTTTGATGAGGGGCTGCAGACAGATGTGGCACACCAGCTCGTCATCCACATCTTCAGGGTACTCGTACAGGTGGCTTTCCTGGCCCTCATGCTGCTGCCCACACTCCTTGCAGACCCTCGCCCATGACAAGCCTGCGATCTTGGTTTCTGCTGTAGACATTGTCCCACTGAAATCCTCAAAATCAGCTTGTTCAAGTGAGGTGAATCCGGTCAGACGGTCAGTGTACGGTAAAGGTTTGACCACGTCACCTCCATGTCTTCATGTCCTGCGGACAGAGAAAACGCAGTGTGGTGTAATGAGGCGGTTTAAAAGCTGCTCCTGCTCATGGCGGCCACAGGAAATGACAAATCAACCGAGCGATAGCAACATGGCAGCAAACTGCAGCTGCTTCCTCTCAGCGGGCTTCCTGAGGGACAAAAGGAATTCTCATTTCAGCTGAAAAAAAAAGTCACTCTATATTCCATGGGAGGAGCTAAACTATAAAATGAGGGAGAGAGTGGATTGAAGTCAAACCTGTGCTACAACGAAGGAACAAAGCACAATGCTACGAGAGAGCATGAGGTTTGAATGAAGTGGTCAGCAGTGGAGGTCCTGTCACTTATGCCCCATTGGACCCAATCAGCACTGGTCTTGCTCTCTTTGTGCACCACTTAATCCCCTTAAATTCTCCCTCAGAAAAAGAATGCTGAATAGGAACACATTCTTGGTACAAACGTATGACCTCCTAGAACAGATACAGTACGAACACATACAGTAACCTACAGTACTTTTCCTGTCATGGAGCTCACAAAATGTATGCGATGACACAATATGCAGTAAACAGGATTGGGACAGACCTCTCTATTAATGACTACAGAACCCCCGCTATATCACAGTACTTCATTCCCCAGCCTGCTATATCATAGATTTTATTTTATTTTTTTAAATTGTTTTATGGTTTTTACAGTCTACAGTTTTCCTTCGCTATATCACGGTTCAACTATTGTGGATTCAGTGCATTCATTTTTTTTCATATTCATATCAGGCATAATGTGCTAAATCGCAGCATTGTGAAGGTATGCTGTAATTTCTTCGTGATAAAATAATTGCCTGGCGTCCAGTTCGGGTGTACCCCGCCTCTCGCCCGAAGATAGCTGGGATAGGCTCCAGCACACCCGCGACCCTAGTGAGGATAAGCGGAACGGAGGATGAATGAATGAATGAAAATAAATGCTTCCTATCCTAAAACAAAACTGTAAAACAAAGAGAAA